>NW_015112926.1:159140-298417 GCF_001443285.1 Poecilia latipinna | reverse complement strand
TGAATTTTAAATCTTGTTCTACACACACGTCTGTACATATTTATGGAAAGCTAAATTTAGGCAATTTTATTGCCACGTATTTTATTAAGTTGGTATGCATGGCTACATAAAAAGTTATTAATGTTGACTTGCTCTCATTTATGAGAGGCCGACTGCCTGATGCTGCTGAGGAAGAAAACAAAAACTTGACCTCAGAAAACCTCTGACCAAGACGTGACTCTGCTATCGACATTTAGTTCATGGGAAATATGTGTTAATTGGGACATCACAATGAAATTATCTTGAAGTTATACTTTTTAGTCCAAACTTTGTTCTGTTTCTCTCATTACACGTGAAATATTGCTTCAGCAGATGTTGACACTTCCTTGCATTGCATTAGTTGACAGTATGTTGAAAGCCTTTGAGAGATGTTGGTGTTGCCACAGTCAGCAGATTTTTAATGCACACCCTGTGAATGCTGCTGTAGGCGTCAGTCAGAAGAATGAAGAGCAGTGGAGGAAAAATTAATGTAGAAGAGGCGATGGTTCGCTTAATTTAAAAAACTTTTCTGGACTCTTTTAGTGATGCTTCCAGAGTGATTACTGGGAGCAATGTGGGCTTTGTATGGACCGGTTCACTTTATATTGCACCAGTTCACAGTGAAAAGTAATCTCATTTCTGCAGAGTAAGTCTGTTATGGAGCAGACTAATCCAGATTCATTTCAATACAGTCTGAGAAAGTGAGAAAAACACAGCAGCATGTGACCAGGGGTACTTTCTATGAGAAAGGACAAGAAAGAAATCAAGTATGATGGTACTTGTGTTATCAATATGAGTGTAGTATTCATGTTAAATATGACTTGGACAACAGTATGTGTGGATGATTTGACTAAAAGAGTACAGGTACTAAAATGTTATGCTGGATATTTAGAAGATATAAATTCTAGCACTGAGTTTATTTGTGTCTGTTGATTAAAATTGTACTTAAGTTTCTCTTTGGAAGGGATACCTGGTAAAACTCGTCACTATGTGTTGTACAACAGGAGAGCCATCAAGGTGAAAGGGCAGATTGTTCTTCATCAGAAAACCTTTTGGCATAAAAGTGTAAACATGCTGCTTTCTGTAAAAGTGGCTTCAACCAAAAAGATTCTTTTTCTGCCTCAGTTTGTGTACAGAAACTAATATTTAAATTGATCAGAGTAGGACTGAGTAAAAGATCCAGTAAAAGAGTTTACTGGATCTTAATTGATTTCATGTGCTACATTATCTTCCCTCTTCAAGTCTGAGCTGTGCTCCACTCAGGCACACTCAGTATAAGTCAGAAGGGTTTGTTTCTTTTAAGCAGATGGTAATCTGGACCTGGATTTAGTGTTTTGTTGTTGATCTTTATTGGAGCCCTCGGTTATTATCAGTGTGTTTACACTATATTTTTTAGTGCAGATTGTCTCATTCAAAGGCTTTACTTCAGCATCCATTGTGAAAGAATAAACATATGGAGCCACTTTCTACTTTTACCCAGGAAATGGTTTTTTTTTTAACTCATTTTCCATACCAATGGATTGTGCTGTAAAATGTTTGTGCCGTAAACATAATCCCGCTCCGTTAAAGGGTAATTCCAAAAGGAACTGAGAATGAACATTCAGGGTTTTATTTTCTGATTTAAGGTTTAATTTATGTTTTGTTTTTTCTCTCTAGTTCTGAAGCTCAAATTGGCTTTCACTCATATTTCAGAGTTCTAAATACCTGATTTAATTAAGGGGAATGAAAAGGAAAAAGAAACTATTTACTAAGTTAAGAACCATAATTGGTGAAATCAAAGAACTGGACAAGAGCTCTTACTTACTGGTCAGATGTTTCCTTTCTCTGAACCAAATTAAGTTTCTTTAACTCATGGCCACCTATATTTGGGATTTTAATCAAGTTGATTTGCTTTGATGGTGATTGGGCTTCTTCTTCTTTGATGCTGGTTCTGTTGTCTATTCAAGGTCTCCAGAGATGCAGTTTGTAGCTTAGTGAGCTCTGAATTAGTACAATGAGATAACTCAATGAGATAACTGATGGAAAGAGTATTCTTTGAAATGCATTCGTCTGATCAAACATTGCATGTTTTGACAATTTCAAGCCTGCTGTCTGTTGAACAAACAATTATTTTACATGGATTAAAGCATGGTGAGGGATTTCTGCACTCGTCTTGGTCAGAGTGTGAAAATGTGCATGAAATCTCAGGGTTTGCAAATGTAGAAAGCCAACCTTTCACTTTCGTTTTTTTATTTAGAGAAAAAAAGTTCATCTTTTGAACCTCTACTCATCGGTCAAACCATTTCAGCAAACAACCTTCCTTTCTTTCTTTCTTTGTTTTCACTTCATGGATATGAATGTTTCTCTTACTCTGATCTTATTGCCTGTGAACATGACCAAACCAAAATGCCTCTCCTTTTTGATTTACTTTTGCATGAGAGACTTTATTTAGCCTTTTTTTTAAATTACTGTTTGGTGTCAAAGATTTAAATAATATTGGCTCTATTGTCTGTCTGTAATTTATCAGAATATATATTGTAAACGAAGATCCTCCAGGGTTTTAAGTTCATTTAGGAACTTTATAATCTAGTACTATTAGCAGATATGTGAGTGGTTAAATTAGGAGTGTTTTGGTTTACATTAGACAATCTGTCTTTTCTGTAAACTAGCATTCTTGACAGTGTTGGTGTTGGACATTAATCCAGCCTCTGCCTGTGTATTGATTGGGGGAGTATTGATGTTTCTGTCAAGGTAATTGTTGTCTCATAAGATCGCCATCTGTGTCTCCAAACAAGTTGAGACTTATTTCAAGAAAATATTCACTTTTTAAGTAAGGTCTTTGCTGATGTCTGCCGTCGGGATGCACAGGTTCACTTAATTACGATTAGTGTCTTTTTCTTCTTCCTGTTAAAGACAGTTGGCGTTTTGATGAAGTCAGAAGGGAGAAAAAGGCTTCTTACATTTAAAACTTGTTTTTTCATCGGCTTTAGGCTCTAATATCCTTTGTTCAGTTTAGCATACTGGTCCAGTGCCAAAGGAGGAATCATTATGAAAATGTTCATTGGCCTAAATGATTCTGCTGTCATGTCAGGCGGCTCGCTGCAAGGCGTCGTGATGAGGCGCAAGAAAGAAGTGAAACTCGCTCAAATCATTTAAACGTGACAGTTGTGGCATTTGATTAGCAATGCAGCACACAGATGGGTTAAATGTTCACTGAGTCAGAGTCAGGACACAGAGATCACTTCAAGCTAAAACGAATATCTGTTCGTTTTAGACTTGTGCTACCAAGGTCTTTCAGGCACAGCTCTTAGTCATGATTGGAAACGGATCAAATCATGTCATCCGTAACAAATATGAATGATCCTCCAAAAACCGAGCCCAAAGGAAAGTTTATTTTATCATCAAGCAAAACACACAAAACACATTCTTCTTTAAAGATGCAGCAGTTTGTTTGGCAATTTATTTTGTGGGAAACAGATTTAACCAATTTGCAGTAAATGAAAGCTGCTGCTCATCATGCCTTCATCTGCATGTAGAGCAAGTTGTGCTTTTTTTCTTTTTTTTTTCCTACCAGCTACAAGTGTTTAAATGGCAGCGAGGTGGTGGTTATAAAGCTTAGGTACCAGTGGTAACAAAACATTGCTGTTCTCACCATCAGAGCATCGAGTTCTTGTTAAAGTATTTCTCTGAAGTGATGGGAGGATGTGGTTGGGACAGTACCAACGACACTCACGTAGTATTTCGGCTGTAGTAGTTTGCAGTTACCTGGTAGCTGTACATCGTCGTTATGGGTGTGCACATGCATATTCTGAAGACGGTCTATCTGATGGCAGATATGAGGATTTTAAAAAGATGCTTGGGTTTTGACTTCCTTTCAGAATAGCGTTTTTCACCTAGAAAGTAACCATTACATATCCTTTTACATTAATGATAATCTGCTTTATAAGCATGCAGGTTACATGACTTTCTGTCCAATAAATCTTAATCAAACCATGTTGATTAGGGCTCAGTTTTATGTACATAAACAATGGTTTATGTTGGTTTCCCTTCTGTGTTGATAGTCATGTTGTACCATTTCTTTCCTTTAGTCTTTAACCTTGGCTTCTCTGCATGGATCGCTGTGCACATTGCAGTCTGCTTCCACTGCATTGTGCACAGCAATCCATTTATCTGCCACTTAGTTCCCCAGATTAAATGGCCTACTGTTGCTTATCTTGAAACAGAATGGAGAAAAGCTGAGGAGGCTGGAGAGTACAAGTCAACATGAAGGTCTGACTCAGACCTCAGTGATGAGCAGAGCTCTGCTAGGAAGAACTGATTGTTCCGTACCTGCCTTTTGTGGTGTAAAGTAATGTCCTTTTCTGCTGCATTTGCACTTTCTGTCCACATGCAGACAGGATTGATGAAACTACTTCGCAAAGACGGCATATTAAAAATCCCAGCGGATTATCATCACAGTATTCAACAATATCTGATATCGTGCAGCCGCATTTTAGTGTCTTCTGCATAAGGCTGTCAAAATAATCAAAATAAGATATTTGCCTGAAAATCCTCTTCTTGCAGCAGCTCAGCCAAGCTGAGTTCCTGCTGGAAGCTTTAAACTCAGCTAACATGGTGAAAACATCCCGAGAAGAAAAAATGTGTGATTCTTTAGTCAACAAAGTAACCAGAAGTGCATAAATCGGACTTATTTTCCATAAGAGGCAGATGGATTAGAAAAAAACAAAATGCTAAAGGTGACATATGCCAGCAGCATTTAAAATTTAGCTTAAATGTTCAAACGTTTGCCTTCCATTTTTCTTTGAAACCAATTTTAATTGACATGAACAGATTTTGACCTTTGCGTTGGACACTACAGCAGCTTTCATTCGCAATATTCAGACAGGAAACAAGCAAAAAGAAAAAATGGGTAGATATGCAGCAACAGTAAAGATGTCAGGGGTCGAACCTTTGACTGCTGCGTCGAGGACTAATAATCTATGTACTTCTTCAAACAGTATAGTATTTTTAGCTCTTTTATTTTTAATGTATATTTTAATAGAAAGTAAACCTAATTACTTGTAAATGGGATTAGTGTCTTGCTGACTTAAATAATTAATGATATTTTTAGTTAGTCTCCACTGATTTAATTAAAAATCTTCTTGTGCTCCAAATATTGCAATTAATATAACAATATTAAAAGTAGATCACCACGTTTTTAAATTACATAACGGCTTCTGAGGCTCCTGTGGGCTACGTTTATTTTCCACACAACAGTGCAGTCATTGGTGAATTGTAACTATCCTGTAAGTGGGTGGCTGGTGGCAGAAGCAATAATGACCCAACGGTTACAGTTTGCTTCCCACTTTGTGTCTCACTTCACATCCTGTCAAATAAATAGAATGTCTCGGATCCTTTGTCTGCATTTTTTTCTCGCCTTTTCGCAGTTCTGCCAGGAGATAAAAACTGTGGAATCACCCTGTTAAAAAGAGAAAATGATGTGCTAATTATGGTGGACCAGCAGTGCTGAGAGTCCAAACAAGTACTTCACAGGCTTAACCATGATGCATCAAATTATGCTGTCAGGTCCGGGCTGTTGCCATAATGTCCGTCTTGCTTGTCTCATGGATGCAAAATTTGTAGCTACATTTTGGTCTGACGGTGCATGAGCTGTATCTGAAAATGATTCCCCTTTGTTGCGTGGTCTAGAATTGCTGTGGGATATTTTTAAAAGGATAATCAATACAAGATCCTACCCATGCACGGATGCACCCATCAAAGCCTGAACTTTTATGCAACTTTTCTGGATAGCAGATTGGACAGCATGTAGGAGCAGTGTAGGTACACATGTTGGATGCGTTATTGTTCTTTAGAAAAGATTCATTTTTAGGTCCGAGACGGTTACAATATGTTTCTTTTGAAGATATGTGTTGAAATATAAAAAAAATGTTTGGTTTGCAGTATGAAAGATTCATATAATGACATGGAGATTTCCCTGATTGTATGTACAGTTACTTAACTCGTTACGTCTAATAATAGCAGAGTGAAAGCTCAAACGGTACATACGACCACACAGGTAATGATGGTTTAATAAGGTTTCTGTTTCAAAAGCTCTGACAGTTTTACCGTTAACAAGAATGTGGTGAGTTGAGCGTTTGCATGTTCATCTAAACTAGAATTAGCCCAATAATGTATTGGCAATTAGGCTTAATGTTGAATAATTTGGCAAATAACAGTGGCAAACAAAGTTAAGCCCATTATCAAGTATATCCACTGGTTATTTTAAATTTCAGGGCAAGTACTTCACACAGACACTTGCTGTTCAACTACTTTTTTTAATATATTAAACACACACTAGAGATGTAGCCAAGCATCATTTTAGAAGATTCATTTTTTGACGTTAACAACTGAGCTAGACAGGCTTTAGCTCCAATAAACGGTCCACTAATTGTAAAGGAAGCATTCAATGATTGTAATTATATTGATCAGGTAATTTTCTCTCGTCTCAGTTCGGTATTTCTGGCTGATATCCCTGCAGCCGGCTAACTACCTGGCTCAGCGCACGAATCAGTCAAGTTGATACAACATTGACTCAGTGTTGACAAAGAAACTGCATGTATCTGGCAGGTAATGAAGTGTGAGTTTTCTGACTCACTCGATGTTCAGCTTGACCTTGTCATGGATGTCTTAACATATTTAGCTGCACCGATTCCAGTCACTGCTCTGACCGTTCTTTCCGCTCTCTTTGTTAACATTTGAGCAGCAGTAAAACCTAAAAGCGTTTATTGCAGAGCACACTGGGAAATATACATCTGCTGTAAACCATCTTTCAACCTCTTAAAAAATATTCAATGTTGTATAGATTTTACTCCTGGCTGAAGAGATGCTTGTCCCTGTGTTAAAGTATTTTATAAAGTCAATATGCACCTTTATCAACAAATGATCCCTCTCTGAAAGATGCTTCATGTCATAAAAATAATCAAAAGAAGCATCTGTGGTGACATTGAACATTTTACTCAACATTACTTAACATTAGAATGTTTAAGTCATTTTTTCAAATATTTAGTTGAACAATATTATTCCACTGTGAAATTATTGTGCAATGTCCAGTGGAAATAACTTTGAAAAACAAGAATTTAGTA
This sequence comes from Poecilia latipinna, assembly GCF_001443285.1. NCBI lineage: Eukaryota > Metazoa > Chordata > Actinopteri > Cyprinodontiformes > Poeciliidae > Poecilia > Poecilia latipinna. Next base: position 291,299 of record NW_015112926.1, on the reverse strand, counting down.
CACAAGTTTACAATTTAGGCTTTTTTTTTTAGCAAGCAAACAAGCTTCTGGCATTATCTGAGTTAATTCAACTGTTCTTGCTGGTATAATTTATTCATTTGAACCATTTGGTTTTATTTATCTTTTAAACATAGCCCAGAATCTTTATGTAAGCCCGAATCCAAGCCCAGTTTTGACACAAAGTTTGGGATCATTGTTGCAACACCCACTAACTTGGTACTGGTTGGTCAATGCTTTAAGCTTAAAGTATTAGTTGAGTAATTGTTGAGTTTCTTGCTTGCAACTTATTTCTGCAGAAGGTACAGATAGTGATTGTACTTTTTGTTTTCAGTTTCTTGCTTGCATCCACATCTACATCCTTGCCTCAACATCACCAAGTAAAGTTGCGCCAAACCAGCAGAAGACGTATTTATATCTAAACACCCTGCTGGAGCTGTTCAATGAGATCTATCGTTTAAACTCTGCTCACACTGCAGTGAACTCAGAGGAGACATTAGAGAAACAGTAAATGGCATTTGCTCTCATGCATCGGCCTGTACTTTGTAAATACTGTGTTTAAAGGCCATGAATATTGAATTTTAAACAACGTTATGACATAGTTGAGTTTTCTTGATTATTCCCTGGAAGCAGGTACATAAACATTGTGGATATTTGAACATTTAAAGCCTTGAGACTTGGAAAATCTGGAGAAACAAAAGGTAAACTGAAGCTGAGCTTGTAATAGAGTGAGTGTAGAGTATTATGTTTTTGCTGGGTAGTTAAAGTGGCGGTGTTATGTATTTTCCAGGGACATGGTACCATTTTACAGCACAGTTAAGTAAATAAGTTACTCCAGCTGTTATGTAAATACTGCATGTATAAACTTAAAAATAAACTTAACTTCCCGTGCTTTAAAATTGGCCTCTGCCTCTTTAAGAACCTCCTACCCTTCCTGACACGTCCCCCTTCAGGACAGCTTCACAACAGTGCTTCTCCATGTCAACCGTTGATCCCATTTACAACAGTTCTTAGGAGTGTTAAAGTCTCATCAGACAAACAGGTTCACCAGGTGTTTGCTAATTGCTGCTGCTAGTCTGAAGGAGCTTAATGAGGGAGGGGTTTTTTATAGGTGAGTCCTGGTGTGGACTGAAGCCCCAAGGCAGAGCCTGGGTAAATCAGCAGCACAGTGCATGACCACACAGAGGATAACATTACAATGTAATGTAAAAAATTAAATTAGCAGAATACTGCACTTTAAAAACACTTATCAGTGGATGTTGGTCAAACTGCTTAATAGCTTTTAAAATCTCTTATTTTAGAAATTGGTGAAATTAGCTCTTTTTTTTCCCAATTTGAAGGCTTCTGAAGTTCATGATATTTTCACACGAGTCGATCTTTATGAAATGCACAGAGAAGCAGCTGGGTTTGTACCAGTGTAAACTCCTCTGGGCTCCGACTCCTTAGCTGGGGAACCAGACAGTCCCACAACGTTCACTTCAGCCAGACAGAAAACTTCCCCTGGGGGATTATTGCATTATAAATGCATGCTATTAATACTATATCAAAATCAAACATTTTAGATAATGCTGATAAAACCAAAAACAGGAAAGCCAGAGCACTGCATATTGCTAAAGTCACAGCAAATAGATTGCAAAGGTTTTTTGGAAGTACAGAAATTAAAGGCATCTCAGTAGCTTCAAGTAGTTTAGAAGATGTTAAAGGGAAAATAAATTCATGGAGCTTTAAAAAGAAAAGTCAAACAAATTGACTACCAGTCACCAGGTCAACAGTTCAGTCGATCATTTTCAGATTCTCATCAGTTCACATACTGAACACAGACTGAAGTCTGATTTAGTCGTCAAGTGTTGGAGTGAATGGAATAGAGACTCACTTGTAATATTGAAACTATTAATTCCTGTGTGTGAACAGGAAACTGGCATATTTACTTTCATTTAACACTACATCGCCAATTATTTAAATCTTGTGGTTCTAGTTGGAGCGAACCGTTTTGGCCTTGACAACCTGGTGGCATTTTGTTATTCTGTATCAACAGTGTAAGTTAGTGATGTCACACGCATCATCGGTTTGACCACAACCGTCTTTTGGTGCGTTCATTCGTCTTTGGTTTCATAAGTTGGTTTCTGTATGACTCACTGCGCTCATGTGCTTCTGACATTGTAGCTCGAGACTTGATGAAGGCAGAACATCTGTTTTAAACTCATGAATGTTTAGGGACTTTTCTTCAAATCTGGGTCAGACATTCACCGGGACACAGTTTTGTGGAGTCAGCATTTATATGTAACTTTTCTATGGTACAATGAAGAAAAAAATGCCATCAGAAGTTTCATATGTCTTCATCAATCGTATGTAAAAGGACTGCTTCCATTGTTCCAGTGATATTACTGTTTGGCCCAGATTTTGATTAATTGTGACCAGTTCTTGTGTTACTAGCTATTGAAGTTTATTCCATCTTTTTTGACAACTGGTCACAGATTCCCATTAGGTTTAAGATCTGTTGAAGCTTCCCTACTAAAGGTTCATTTCAGTATTTTTTTTTAATCTTTTGTGCAATGTGACAAGCACTCTACCATGTTGGAAAACCCAAACCACCAAAATACTGATCCAAATCTTTGTCCACAGCAGTGTTTTTCTGCAAAGGAAACAGACTCCCTTGGATTTGAAGAAACCCTAAATGCAGGATATCTGGATTCTTGTTTTCTTCTCTAAAAAGGATGCAGCAAATTCACAGAAAGGGAATTTGGGAAAATAACTTTCACACCGGTCTTTGTTTACTATATTTGGACATCCTGCAGGATTTGATTGGGTTCTTGTCTTTTTTGGGGGAACAGAAGTGGCTTTTTTTGCAACCTGTGTGTAACACTCATGTGTGAAGCCACATCTTGGATTTTAACCTTGGTTCACATCAGAAGACATTTGAGTTGCAGTCATATTCTCCAAGATAAAACTGTTTAGACTCTAACACTATTTAGCATTTTCTTAAGTTTTGATTATCCAGAGTGCCTTTTGCCATTGCATTTGATTTAGGTTTTTACAGGTATGGAAGAATATAATCATTTTATTTCCAGACTTCATTCCCTATCTGATGGTGTAAAAGCTGTGCTCAGAAATCTGTCAGTCTGTTTGTTTATCCATCCATTTGTGCACCAGACCTTTCATCTTTTGTTTGCAGCTTCCTTTCTTTTATCTTTCCTTTGTTCCTTCCTTCCTAGCTTTCTCACTTCATTCCTTCTTTCGTCTGTGTTTTATTCTGCAATATGGCTTTTGGTTTGTTCTCCCAACCTTCCTTCCTCGCTGTGTTTGCTGCTTCCATGCTAGAATTTAGAGCTCTGTCATTTGAGTCTGGAAAAGGATAAAAGTTTGACATGAGAAATGCGGAGCAACCCTTTATCCTTAGACATGAACATCCAAACCTGCAGACGTGGAATTTGAGTGTTAATATTTTGGGAGGCGTGTGAGCTTATTCATATCCTTGGCCTGTTTTTCAACTTGTACTAGAGGAAAATGTATTGCCACCTTCGTCATCTACAGCAGCTTTAGAAGATGATTCAGACAGCAGTACACACACTTCACCCTTATTTATTGTGCACTACATATTTCTAGTAACACTAGTAACATCGCTTCTTTTGATTTACGTTACCATCAACAGTCAAAGCTGAACTTAAAAGCTAATGTATGGTGCAGCGTGATTCAGGCCATTACAGTTGATGATGGCGTAGTTGGAACAGTAGAGCAAAGAGTAATGGGTCCCATGTGATCTGTTCATAACTGCTCATTGAGCCAGAATAATGTGATTTTCACTCCATTAGGGGATTCAGAGTCCCTTTTGGGATCCGTCAGCAGTTGGACATACTTCGACTTTTTTATTTCCTTCATCTTGCATACTCATTTTTTACACTTCCTCTCACTCTGTACATGTCAGCCAGCAAACATACGGTGAAGAATTGCACCAAAAAAACAACCTGGGTAGACTGATTGTGTGATTTTTATTATGAAAAAAAATCACATTGTTGCTCAAATATAACTTTTTCTTCTACTGATGGTTTTAAATATACTTAAAAGAACAACATTATATTTGGGTATGAATATTTTGCCCATAGTAAGGTTATAAAAGCTATAAATCAATGTCATTTCTGTTATTTTGCATAATTTTTTGGTTGCGGTGAAACTTTGTTGTAAAAAATTTTCTGAGGCAAATTTTTGAGTCGTATCAAAACAGAGTAACATGCTAACGTTAGCCTTGCAGGTGCAAAATATGAATTTACACATTTTGAATGAGATGTCATTAAAAACACACAAAACTATTAACATTTTAGATTAAGCACTATTTCATCAGAGCACATTTATTTTACCATTTAAAACTTCTGTAAGAATTTAAGTTGGGAGAAAAAAAGTTGGCATTGACAAGTTTTTAAATCAGATATGGTTTGGATCTTTATTAGGACATTTGGTTTGGCTGCAAAAAAACGACAAGATAATTTATTCAGTCATAAATTAAATACAAGATTGGAGAATTTATGTGTGTTGTGAAACAGCAGAAAGACTAAAAATTTGACAAGCAAAATCTCAATCATAGTGTAATTATCATTAACTATTTCATCCTCAAAGAATAAGGTGCTCTTCTATTACAGAAATGATGGATGAGTGAATGTATTTTTGCCCGTAATTTGAAATAATACAAAGTGTTCTTTGTGTGGACTGTGTGTAACCGCAGAGTTTGATCGATACCTCTGACAGGACATGTTCTCACTCGTTCTGCAATTCTTCAGTTATGAAATACTCAGCTTGTCCTCATAGAGTACTCATAACATGCTTATAAGCAATAAACAACTCATGTGAAGACACTGTAAAAGATTAAACTCTTCAGATTGTTAAATCTTGTTTATAGCTCTGTCAGAAGATAATTTAGAGACAAAGAGATGAGTAGATAAGGTCTTTGGCCTAGATGGAAGACTCTGTTCCCTGTGAAACTACTGTCTGGTGAAGCTAATAATATTTTTCTCCGATTGAGCGCATCTTGTATTTTAAACACCATTTTAGGACTAAAACTGCAGCGAACACCTTCTACCACCCGACCAAAAAGAGACTGTTACATAAGAAGTATTCTTCCACTCATGCAAACGTTAAGTCAAAAGGAAAAAAAAAAGTGTATGCACAATTGTTTGGATATTTTTTTTACTGGCTAAAGGAAATCCTGAAGTATGCCTTAAATAACACTCTGTGACTGCAGCTCAGCGTTGCCATGAAGACAAAACTTCCTCGTCCTTTTCTCTGTTGATGAGGATTATCTGCAGTCATGCATTGACATTTAAGCTGCTCTTCTGCACAATGAAGTTGCAGAAAGTCTACAAGACTGAGAGATTTGTTGATTCCCCATCAGTGGTTTTCATTTTTTCAGTCTTTGTTCTCCAGGACTACATTAAAAGACATTTACCACCAGTTCGAAAACGTTGTTTTAAGCCAAGCTGGTTTACACTCTCCTCCAGTCACCAATACAATTAACACCTGTTAATTGTATTGGTGTTTAACAAAGAAGTGTAAGCAGAGTGCACCACAGCGCAGCAGATCCCTGTGTGCCTCTGGCAGGAGCTGCTGAGTAATGACTGTGCACAGAGATCACAGGGGAAACAGTAAGCAGACCAGTCAAATTTATAATCGTTAACATTGTCAGATAGAGTTTTTAAGTGCGCAAGGTTAAAAGAAGAAAACATTGAAGTCGTAGTCCTGCAGTATATAAAGAGTCAACATCTGATTCTAATTACATGCGAATCTGGAAGGGTCTGAGCGCTCCCCAAAGACAATAAGATCAAGGGTTTCTGCTGGAGAGCAGCACAGGCTATTTTTATCCCGACATCATAGATAATAGATTCCTTTGGTATCAACCAGCTCCATTAGGCTCACACATTATGGCTAAATGGGATTGTCAGAATGTGCAAAATAGGTGTTAAGAGTCCAGAATGTGAAATGGTGTTCCTGTGGTTAAAAAAAAGGAAAAACATTATCAACATCCGTCTGCTGGATTCGAGTGGGCGACACTCTCCTGGGGGATATTCCCTGTTGTATCTCCATAATAAGCAGCGACAGCTACCTTAAGTCAACCCTGCAGAGTAGGTGCTGTGAGTTCGAAAGAGAAAATATTCAGCAGGAACAAACGGAAACCAGGCAGGACAATGTAACGTGCAAGGCCCTACTTGAGAGAGTTGAAAATGTGGTGAGCGAGCTGCAATCTCGTTGCGGGAGGTAGCGAGCTGCCTAAACCTAATTACAGTGAGCAGAATTGCACATGGAGCTGGATTTTTCTGCTTTACAACCCTATGTCCTTATTCAGCAGCTTCACATGTTTCCCCTGTTATTCTTTTCCCCAGTCTATTCTGTTAAATTAGTGCAGTCTTCAAAATGTATTATTTATACTTTTTGTGGTCAGTTTGTCATATGTTTTCTGTAATGGAGTATCAGGGTTCATTTTTCTTTGCTTTTTTTTCTGGTCTGTTTTACGCAACGTCAAAATTTGATTATAAAGATAACATTTTATTTTTGAGAATAATGACAATTTTTGAAAAAAAGAAAAAAAAAACATTGAAACTATTTCATTACTAAATCAAAAAATTTGAGGACTGAAGTGATAACAATAGCTTTACAAAAGTCACACTACGGAAACCGCTGTGTTCTACCAAAGTCGATAATTTTCCAAGCTGATAAGAAACACATCCATAATGACTGGTGAAACTGTTGCCTTACTGATTGTAATTTGGACAATTTGTTCTCAATATGTTTCATTTCGTGTATTAAAAAAAAAAAAAAAAAAAAAACTCTCTCTTCCAAACATTTAGGCTCATTTTATCATGAAAAAGTATTTTGACTTTCTTAAATTGTTGCAGTTTTGTCATTTAGACTTTTTGTTCATCTGTGCAACAAAATTGCAGTGTTTGAAATATTTATCCACATAAACATCCTCCCTACTCTAAGATTGTCCAGTAGACAGTCTGTTTTGACTGCAGAAAGCCAACAAGAGGGCATATGCTTACAGGTAAAAACGGCTTAAATTCACTGAAATAAACAGCTGTATAGATGACAGGAGACACAAACCAGTTTAATTTAACAAACCTGTTTGGCTCACTGACAGCAGTTGTCTTACAAATTAACTGAAAGTGAAAGTAAACTGGAGTTGAGAACAGATGTGTCCACCAGCTGAGCCAAACGCGCCTGCTCTCCTGCTTCCTGTTCGTTAATCAGGAAGCTTTCAGGCGTGCAGAGGAGATGTAAATCAACCAAATCAAAGTCGACTCTTGAAAGTGATATAACAGAGCTGCACCTTAAAAGAAGTGCCAGGATCCCGTGGCTGCAAAACCAAGCCCAGAGCATTACCCCTCCACTACTGCACTGTACTGTTAGTATGAAGTTTTTGTTCTAATGCAACATACTGATCTTTGGTTTTCTCCTAACATCACACAATACATGACAGCCAGACATCTGCACTTTAGTCACATCTGTCCAAAGAGTCCAATGGTTCATCTGGAGGCTACTTTGTAAAATTTATGTTGCCACATTACTATTTAAACAAGACCCTCAAAATGTAGTAGTTTTCAAGTGTCTATTGTGCAGAAAATAAAGTAATATAACAAGCTGCCATTAACTGCCTCATCAGTCAGACTTTCTGTACAGGTAGAACCGAACCTTGGCTGCACAACAGACATGCTGCTCATAGTTTGCCAAGTGTAGTTTTAAAATGCCATTACCTAGTAAGTGTGATGGATAATGCCCTCTGATTTAGCAGGCCATGAAAATATCCATGTTTATTATGAACAGAAAAGTTTTCCAAACAGGTGAATTGGTATTTTAGGCAGCTGACTGTCTGGCTCAAAGGCACAGCACCAGGTGGGGGAGGGACAGCGTTGAGTTTTGTTGTTTCTGTATGTTGCTTATAGGAACCTAATAAAGAAATTTTGGGGTTTTCAAAAGTATAACATTTTTTAAAACCTTGAAGCACCTTGATAGCAAATATTGGCTAATTACCAATGAAAATGCTTCTGATATTCAACTAATTTAAACTTGTGTGTTCAATGGCCAACTGTTGTACAGGAATAAAGGTATAAGGACTTTAATGATATCTAAAACACTCTAGAGTCCAATTTGAAAGCATCTGGTGACAGTGCTAGGCATGAATTGACTTATTTACAGTATTTCTCTCTCTTTACAGGATGGAAGACAACGAAAAGAAAGAAAGAAGACCGTCTCATTCAGCAGCATGCCCACTGAGAAGAAGATTAGCAGAGTCAGCGACTGCATCAATGCCATGGTGGATGGCTCGGAGCTGAAAAAAGTGCGATCCAATTCACGCATTTACCACCGCTACTTTCTTCTTGACGCCGACATGCAATCATTGAGGTGGGAGCCAACGAAGAAGGAGTCTGAAAAGGCAAAGATAGACGTGAAGTCCATCAAGGAGGTCCGGACAGGCAAGAATACAGAAACTTTTAGAACTAATGGCACCTATGACCAGATATCAGAGGATTGTGCTTTTTCAATCATCTTTGGGGAGAATTATGAGTCCCTGGACTTGGTGGCAAACACAGCAGATGTAGCCAACATATGGGTGACTGGTCTGAGGTACCTGATCTCTTATGGGAAGCATACCTTGAATATGATCGAGAGCAGCCAGAACAACTTGCGCTCATCTTGGTTAAGCGACCTCTTCGATGAAGAAGACGTCAACCACAACAAACAGATAGCAATATGTGCTGCCGTGCAGCTAATAAAGAAACTAAACCCGGGACTTAAAAATGTGAAAATAGAACTAAAGTTCAAGGAGCTCCACAAAGCTCAAGATAAAAGTGGGTCTGATGTGACAAAAGAAGAGTTTGCTGAAGTCTTTCATGACCTTTGCACAAGACCAGAGATTTATTTTCTTTTTGTTCAGTTTTCCAGTAATAAGGAGTTTCTTGATACTAAGGACTTAATGATATTTCTGGAGGCAGAGCAGGGAATGGCTCAGGTCAGTGAAGACACCAGCTTAAATGTCATTTACAAGTATGAACCATCCAAAGAGGGCCAGCTAAAGGGATGGCTCTCTCTTGATGGGTTCTCCAACTATCTTATGTCTGCAGAGTGCCACATATTTGACCCTGAGCACAAATCCGTTTGCCAAGACATGAACCAGCCTCTGTCCCACTACTACATCAATGCATCCCACAACACGTATCTGATAGAGGATCAATTCAGAGGTCCTTCAGATGTGACGGGGTACATCCGTGCTCTGAAGATGGGTTGTCGCTGTGTGGAGCTGGACGTGTGGGACGGGTCTGATAACGAGCCCGTTATCTACACTGGTCACACAATGACTTCACAGATTGTTTTCCGCAGCGTCATAGATGTCATCAATAAGTATGCCTTTGTTGCCTCTGAGTTTCCTCTGATTCTGTGTTTGGAAAACCATTGTTCTGTAAAGCAGCAGAAAGTCATGTTTCAGCATCTGAAGAAGATCCTTGGAGACAGGATCCATGTAGATTCTCCAAAACTCGAGGACTGTTACCTCCCATCTCCATCTGAGCTGAAGGGAAAGATCCTGCTGAAGGGTAAGAAGTTGGATACAAACTGCACTGCTTCAGAAGGAGAAGTGACGGATGAGGACGAGGGGGCAGAGATGTCTCAGAGGATGAGCATCGAGTCCACAGAGCAGCAGACTAATGCACCCAAAAAGATCCCACTGCTTAAGGACCTCTCTGATCTGGTGACGCTGTGTAAATCTGTGGAGTTCAAAGACTTTCCAACATCTTTCCAGAAGCAGAAACCCTGGGAGCTCTGCTCTTTCAATGAGGTGTTTGCCACGCGCTGTGCATGTGATTTCCCTGGGGACTTTGTCAACTACAACAAGAAGTTTCTGGCACGAGTTTACCCGAGCCCAATGCGGATCGACTCTAGCAACATGAATCCACAAGACTTCTGGAAGTGCGGCTGCCAGATTGTAGCCATGAACTACCAGACTCCTGGGCTGATGATGGATTTGAACATCGGTTGGTTCCGTCAGAATGGCAACAGTGGCTACGTTCTCCGACCGGCCATCATGCGGGAGCAGGTCTCATATTTCAGTGCCAACACAAAAGATTCAGTACCTGGGGTTTCTCCACAGCTCTTGCACATCAAGATAATCAGCGGACAAAATTTCCCCAAACCCAAAGGCTCCGGTGCTAAGGGAGACGTGGTGGACCCATATGTGTACGTGGAAATACACGGCATTCCTGCAGACTGTGCAGAACAGAGGACTAAAACAGTCCACCAAAATGGGGACAACCCGCTGTTTGATGAGAGCTTTGAGTTTCAGATAAACCTTCCTGAGCTCGCAATGGTGCGCTTCGTGGTTCTAGACGATGACTACATTGGAGATGAGTTTATTGGCCAGTATACGATCCCCTTTGAGTGTCTCCAGCCTGGTTTCCGCCATGTGCCGCTACAGTCTCTGACAGGAGAGTTGCTGCCTCATACTTTGCTTTTTGTCCATGTTGCCATAACCAATCGAAGAGGTGGAGGAAAGCCACACAAAAGGGGATTGTCAGTAAGGAAAGGCAAGAAGAGCAGAGAGTATGCTAGTATGAGAGTGCTGCAGATCAAGGCTGTGGATGAGGTCTTTAAAACAGCCCTGTTGCCACTCAGAGAGGCCACCGACCTCCGAGAAAACATGCAGGTAAGACAACTCAATGTGACTTTTGTGTTTTACCAAGAACTCCCTGGACCTGATGCGTGCTCATCATTTAGTCAGATGAACAAGATGATTGACATAAAGGGTTGACAACTTTAAGTAATCTGTCTTGAGCTATATTTTAGTCTATTTCATGTGAATAATTTATGTTTTACCTTTTTTAAACATAATTTCTATGTGAAGAAAGTCCCTTTGTTACATCAGCCAAGTTTGGCTCCAGTTATTGGCAAGTTCCATCTAAGCTACAGTTTCTAGACAAACATGGCAGGTGAAGAGTTTGATTTCCTGCCAAATGAGGCTGTAAAAAGTTTTCAGAGTTTTAAAAGGGTAAAGTGGTTGAAAGGCTGGAAGTGTTTCAAATAAGGCAGTGATAAATGGAGGTTAGGTTCACTTTGTGTGTTTCTTACCAGCTGCAGTGAGTAAATAAAGAGATTAAAAAAATACACCTTTTTTTGACAGCTAAGTGGATTATGTGGTGCCTGTATTTGGTAATGTGCTGACACTGAACACAAACTGAAGTCCATTTCCCATTTTTATCAACTTTACTTGTGTAGATAATGTAAATCCATGTACATTTAAAATCAAACTCCTAGATAGGGGATAAAATACATGGATTTTACAGTTACAGGATCCATTATTACATTGAAATAAGAATAGAACTTGTTTCTTTTTTTTTCTTGGTTCGTTTGTGTTTAATGACTGAACTGAGTTGTAATTGTATGCAAATCTAGTTCAGTCTCATATTTAAAATGCTGAAAACTCATATTTTATTTCCAATTCTATAAAGAACTGATGCTCTGATTTTTTTTTCATATATTCATAATCTTTTGATTCTATGTTATTATATCCAAAAATGTGTTTATTTTTGGACTTATTTATTCACTTCTCATTCTTTGCATTCAAATCAATATCCCAAGCTTTGAACAGGATTATTAAATCCATCATCCCAACATGGAAACCATACGGCACCACTGCAAGCCTACAAAGACACGGCTGCCAAACATCATGACCGTTTAGGTCCAAAGCTAACAGAGCGGACTAGGAAATGTGTTGTGAAAATTAATATCGCACGTTGCCACCAACGGCAAAGCTGATCAGAGTTGATGGGAAGATTAACAAAGTTCAATAACAGAAGGCATTTCTGGAGAAGAGATGTAAAACACTTGAGACAGTGTGCTGTGGTGGCGCAAGGGTTTAGCACAACCCACATAAGGAGGTCTCAGCCCTCGATGCGGCCGTCACAGGTTCGAATCCCAGCCTGGTGACCTTTTCTGCATGTCTAGCCACTTTCCTGTCCTAGTACTCTCAAACAAAGGCCACGAGAGCCAAACAACCCCCAAAAACATTTGAGTCACAACCCTGAACATGCAGCTAGAGCTATGTTTAGATCAAAGAATGTGTCAGAATGGCCTAGTCAAAGTCGAAACATAAAAACAATTGAGAATTTGTGTCAAATTTTGAAAGTTAATACATTAATGATTGCTATCTATTCAATCTGAATAAATATAAGCTATTTTCCAAAGAAGAATAGTCAAAAATGTTTCAAGAAATATAAAAAAGTCATGATTTAAAAAAGAGCTGATACTTTCAACCCAGAGCTAGGTTGATTTGGATAGTTTTATTCTCGTAATAACGAAATCATTTAAGTACCATCTCTGTATGACATAACATTTTCTTTGATCATAATCATAAGTGTGAAAAAAACAAGCCTTGTATGTGTTAAAGGATGTAACAGCTCAAAGCATCACTGCAGCGTCAAACCAACGTGATATTATTAATAGCATATTAAGAAAATAATCAACCAGTTTATCAGTGCTGGAAATGTTCCCCCTGTGGAAAACCATTTCCTGTTTGGGATCCAGTAGCTTATGTTTAACAGAATTAACTTTGTGCAGTTAAATTAGCCCATATTGGAAATGCTAACGTTAGTTTCTCTTTTTACTGAAGTTTAACTGAAGAAATACAAAACCACATAAACATGTTCCCATACAATTTATTAAGAATCTGTGAAGGAATGTAAAACTGGAGGGGAAAAGCGGAGTGGGACATCCAGCCACATTGTGTTGAGCATCGTGTTTTGTTCCTGCAGGCGTTACATCGGTCTGTACGTTGGTCCTCCTGTTTATATTGCTGCATTGTGAGATAACAAGCCAGCAGCCATGAGACTAACACATCTTGATCGCTCCCTCACAGTTTGTCCCTGCGGTTGTTTATGCTAGGGTTAATTTTGGCCTTTCACAGGAAGCTTAGGGTTTTTGTGGGTGTATGTTTCATTTCCACTTGATGCTTGTGTCAGTTCAGAAGGATTGGGTGCTTTGGAGCAGCTAACAAGTGCCAAAATGAAAGTTCTCACAAGCGACACAGGCGATGACGGCTTCCAGCCTCTCGCTCCGTCTCTGAGCTGATCTCTGGAGGCCTGGTTTCAGCTTTTAATGCCTGTGAAATAAAGATTTTATCCTGCAGGAATAAAAGATTGCATGCTTTGCATTAGATTTTGCTTTGTTTTTGTAACTAAGTGCATTTAATTTGTAATTTGTCTCAACCTAGAATGCCATAGTGTCCTTTAAGGAGCTCTGCGGCCTTTCAGCCGTGGCCAACCTGAAGCAGTGCATCTTGGCCCTTTCCCCTCGGCTGACAGGACCCGACAACAGCCCGCTCCTGCTGTTTAACCTCTCTGACCCGTACCCTAACCTGGAGCTCCAAGGCCTGCTCCCAGAGGTCCTGAAAAAGGTCGTCACCTCCTACGACATGGTGAGTAATGGTCAGGAAAAACAGCCCATTACATCAGCTCAGACTCACATCCTTGAAGAATTTAGGAATTTATTAAAATGGAGAAACAAAAATGATTCCCTCTTCTTGTTTGCTCTGCAAGTACCCGAGAAAGTAAAAAAAAAAAATTGGTTATGTGTGAATTACCCAATCAATAGCTTCTTTTCACCTCAGCAAACCAACTTCGACTCCGATTAGATCGATATCTTGACTTTACTTAATATAACAGGGACATGCTGAAATTATTAGGTAATAGGGTTGGAACTCTGTTAAGTAATACAATCAATGTTGAAAAGTTATGCAATGTGCCACTGAGGCCATTGCAAATATCATTGCAGTTAGCAGAACATCATATCCTCATAGTGAGCCAAAAGAACATTAAAACGAACAAAACAGGCACACAACTAACAAAACCTAATCCAAGCATCTTTACTTTCATAAATTGTCAAGTCTGATTATAATTTTTTTTTAGAGAATTTCTATTCCTGAAATACTTCTATTTAAAAGAGTTACATCCTTTTCTGGGTATTTTGTTTTTCATGCATTGAGTTATTTATTTAAAAAACGATGCATTTGCCCTATTGGGTCATAAAACACAACACAGTTCATACAACGTATTTATTAAACGATGATGAAGGCAGCAAATGTGTAACAGCATGGCTAAAATATAAAATAATTACGTTTTTCTTAACTCAGTCACAGTGCAGATGTTAACCTGACTGAAATGTTGTGGTGGGACCTTAATGCCTCGTTTTTGGGTCGATGTGGTTCGGTAAGCTATTTTATGGTCCAGACGATTGAAAAACAAACTACCTTTTGTATAATATTGCATGTAGATTATGTTCCTTATTTCTAATTAGCATTAAGCAGCCTAATGTTTTGGTCAAACTCATTGGGTTTGACACTGTTTTTCTACTCGATACCTTCTGCTCTTTTTATTCAATTTAACTTATTTTACTGTTGTATCTTAATTGATTTTATGTATCGAGTATGGTGCCTATAAATAAAACATGTTCTTCAAATTTCTCCCAAATTCTCAAATCTTTTGCAAATTTTAAAAAGAAAATTACTAGGAAACACACAGAAGAGTATTTGTCCCAGCAAGAACACAGATCACACTGCTATTGTTTTATTCATCTTCTAAAACAAGTAAAAGTGTTTAAATGTTTCTCACATGACAGTTGGTTCTGTAGGCAACCGTAACTGCTTGTAAAATTATGAAACAATTACACAGCAACACAGTTAGGTGTTATCTTTACTTGCCTGGGCTACTTTTGCATCACTTTTACTCTTTGGAACTCAACCATGAGTGCATTAAAGAGGAACCATGTTGAAATGACCTAGATGCAGACCGATTAAGGTGGCTTGGTTTAGTCTTGAATTGAAAGCTTGGGTAATCCGACTGCTGCTTATGGAAAAACATCAAATAAATTATGGAAGAATTTGAGTGCTGGAAAGTTGGAGGCCCTGGTAATTAGCAGAGATCGGAATTTGACAGTGAAACAACCACCAAGTAAATTATGTATATTTACCGCCAGAAATGTTAAAAATTATTAACTTTGGTTTCAGCGTTTTGCTGATTTGGAGTAGAGAAACACTGATAATCGTTTTGTGGCCAATTTCTGATCCCTGATCCCAAACAGGGTTTTACAAATGAAATCTCTACAGACAGCATTTTAAATTGGCTTTAGCAACTTAAATTAGGTATTTAAATTGTTTTAGCAAAAAAGTCTGTGTAAATCTTAGAGAAAAAATTTTCTTCAACTATTTTCTAAAAATCAGCATTTTAAGATTGATAATGATAGAACAAAGCAACTTTCCTGTAATACGTTCAGCCTTCCTGTTATCTCTTGAAAGTCTTGCACTTTCTTGCTCTGTCGCAGTCTGAATTAACCACAGACATTTCTCAACATATTTCTCCATTTAAGCAGCGTCTCAGTGATTCTTCACTCTTTCACAGTCACCTCTGAAGACTGTCCAGTCCAGTTCTGAGCATGATGCCTTCACTGACCAGAAAAAAAAATCTGATTTTTCACATTTTGACCTAACTCACCTTCCATAACTTGCTTAATGTGCTGTCATTTATTAAATGAATTGGATTGAACTGATCAAGCTGAAAATTGTCTATGTGGTACAGAAGTATCGAAAGGAAAAAATATAGTAACATTTTTTTGTTTCCATAGTGCTTATTTAATTATTACAATATAATTGAATTTCTAAAGTCTTTAAAGAAGACCTGAATGTTAAACTCCTTGTTCTGTTTGGTTTGAGAGATGGTTTCTTTCTTAAGTTCTGTTTTTGAATACAATTTGTTTTTATAGTTTTTAAAGGACAAACATAATAATTCCGCCAAACGGTCACTGTATTTATGTGCTACAAGGTTTAAACCGAGAAAGGTAGGAAACTTTAAAGCTTTGAGTGTGAGAATTTATTGTAATTTACTTATGGAAACTCTAGTTTTATGTTTTTTTGTTTCAGTGTACCATAGAAACCATAGAAAGTAGGGGAGCTTTTACACCCCGACTGCTACAAAACCTGATTCTCACTTATATCCTACTTTCCTTAAAAAAGAAAAAGAAAAAAGGTGTTTACACTCAGTGGGATGGCAGCTCATGGTTTTAAGTAATTTGATTAATGTTTATGCTTTTCAGTACTTCACAGCTTGCCTCTTCAGCACCCCTTACTCTTCTGCTTTGCACATTGATAAAACATGATGATGGTGGCCAGATTCTGTCTGAGCTGAGAAACGTTGGCGCCATCTGCACCGGCTGACAAAGACATTGCCTGGTGTTTCCTGCAAAGCAAGAGCCATGGCAGCGACCGTGAATATTGTTCAGTTATTGGCATCGAAGAACGTATGGCTAACAACAGCAGAGCTTGTTTGCAGATAATTATCCTCTGGAAACCATATGCTCCAGTTTTACTGGCTGCTGAAGTCACTCACGTTTTTGTTACCTGACCTACGTCTTGCTTGTATTGGCGTTCACCAGTGCAGATCAGAGATTATATACACTCAGAGGTGTTGTAAGATGAGTTTAATATGAACATTTAAAAAACACTAGACTGGCGTTTTTGAGACATGACTAATGAGGATATTCTGCATTAATTAGTGTTGGGAAATCGTGTCTGCACCGAAATCCACCTCAGACACTGATGCTGCAAAAAGAGCAAACTCTCTCACACCAACAAGGCATTTCATTCAACACAGTCCCATTTTTCAGACCAGTTTCCTTAAACCTGAGAGATTCTTATGCCTGGAAATCCCAATATATCAGTAGTTTCTAAAATTCCTGATTATTTTTCTCATATTTTGTTAATTTAGCTGTGAAAAAAAACAGACCTTGTCCAGAGTCAAACTCAGATTAAATCCTGGAACAGGGTCGGTGGCTTAATAACATTAAAATAAGTGAAAGGAGTTTCTATTTTGTTGGCAACTATTTTGTAGCAACAGAGATACTGATTTACAATCAATGACTAAGGCATTTAAATTGAAATCTAGAGGAAATGATGTTAAAGCCAATGTTCAGACTGAAAAAACATGACCAAATATCCATTCTTCCGTATCCTAAGCCACTATTTTTTTTAATTGTTTGAATTTGTAGATCCAGACTCTGTGTAACATGTTCTATTCATGTAGAGAAACGCATCACCAAGCTAACATGGAAGTAATTACTGTAACACACATGATCAGAGTAGTTAGGAGGTGTTTTTTTGTGTCCAAATATACCCTCATCCACTCTTAACTCAAAAACATGTCTCTTCTATATATATGTGAGACGCTGCGTGTGCCGTGAAGACGGTAATTTCTTGACCCATCAGGAAGGTAATCACAGCTTCTAAGTGCTGCAGCTGCAGATATACAAGCACTTTGTCATTACAGCTCGCAGAACAACATGGTGATTCATGTTACTGGGCTTGTGCAACTGTCTGCCCCACGCAAAACACCCAACAGCAGGCCACACGCTGTGGAAACACGCTGTAATATGTATTGGAAAAAAGTGGATGATGAGTTTGTTTGTTTTCAGAAAATGTTTTCTTTGTCTCAGCTGATTATCTTTAATTTCTAAACTTTTAATAGGTTAGTGATGTGGCTCTAATTGGTGAAGTGATGCTGAAAACCAGCATCATTAAGTTTTGGTTTTTAGATTCAGAAGAAAACTTTTGGAGTCCAAAATAGGACCTTACAGCAGTTTTGTTGTCCGTATATTATAATAACCCCTTGGGTGTGGACTTTGAAACTTTCCACACCTTTTATATGCACAATAGGTCATTAGAGAAACAGGGGAAAAAAATCAAAAAACCTATTATAATCTTTTTAAATGTGTCTGAGAGAGTAACTAATTAGAGACCAACAAAAGCCGCAGCTTTAGTTGATGACAGACTGTTTTTCTTTAACAAGCCACCAGAGGATACATCTGCTGGTAATTTAGTGTATAGTTTTAAACAGATCCAAAGGAGGACTGAAAACTATTGGAAAATGTTTGTTTAAGTTTGCAAGAGATGAGAAGTATCCTAAATAAAGATTTTTTTTAAACTCTCAAATGTGGGTTTCTAGATAATTAATTGGCTGCCTTGAATATCCAAAAGTCCAAAAGTTTTACTTTTCCACTCAGCATGTTTTGATATGTCCTTTCAATAACAGTGTATAAATAAAAGAGTGTATAAATCCATATTTATACGGTAAAATTCCACGTATGCCGGTATTTGTTTTTAACAGTGTACCATTAAAATACATAGTTTCATGCATCCCCTTCTTTTCTTCACAAAGAGCAAAATAAAAAAAAAGGCATTTCTCAGGTTAGAATAGATTGTCACAAGAACAAAACAGGAAATACACTTTTATTTATATCTTTGTGTTTTATGTATTCTTTGGAAACGATTATTTTGAGTCATTTTGCTCATCAGCAACACTATGATTAGGATTCTTATTAAAATGGGCATTTCTGGACAATTATTTTGTAAGTAATTTATATTTTGCTATTATATTCGCATGACAGAGTTGGAACATTTAAAATAAATATAGATTAGTTAATCATGTAAATTTGGCACGACGTCCCTAAAGAGCATAAAAATGTGCTGCAGCAGCACCGCATCACTTACACAACACAAATAGTTGTATGAAGTCACATGTTTGTGCAGCAGAACCACTTCCTGAAGTAAATGCAGAGGAATAGTGGCAGGGAAATTTAGCCTAAGTCTGAAACTGGAGGTACTGGGTAAGCTGATGTCTGGACTTTATTTTACAAAATAAAAAGTAAATATTACGTATTTTGTCATTTACCATTTGCATCCTGGGTTTGCGAGCATTTGGAGATCTAGTATTAGGTCTATTCTGGATGTCCCGGTCAGGACTTTCTACCCCAATACCAATCAGAGATTTCATTAAAATCAGTTCAGTCGCTGTGGTCCCAAACTGTTCTGAACAGTTTTTCCAGGAAAGCCTCAACATGTTGCTTCAAAACATCACATTGACGCCGAGCCTCTTCCCTCCCATGCATTGGCGTTCCAGAACAAACACTAAGCTGCTGTTGGAAGTTTAACTCTCAAAATTTGCAAGTATATCCAGAGAAGAGACTCCGTGTCTCTTTAATAGAAATAGCCAAAGGATGATTAGTGAAACATCTTAAAGATGCCCACTATTATGTTTGCAAGGGGTTTAATAAGATCGGTGAGAGTAATGTCAATGCTTATCTACTACAGAAAAGGATTAAACATGCTGGACAGCAGAAGCTTTTAAACGATATCTGTTTAAAAATAAGCATCGAGCTGAAGCCTCATTACAGCTCCGTCCCCCTCTGAGTACAAGCTGACAAAAAATTGCATGGGAAAATGTTGGTTACAAACACACACATGCATAGAAATACTTTTCATTTTGTCCTTTATTTCCTATAAGTTGCACACAATCTTGGCCCACACAATGAGCAAAAGAACAAAAAAAGTGACGGGACAGAATAAAGTCTTAAAAATGGTTTATAGGTTTTAAAGTAATGTCTTTGTTACTAAGTTTGATTTTTTTGGGGGGGGAGGAGGGGGGTAAGGACAACCCTTGTTGATGAATTAAGTGAATAGACAGAAAATGTGTTTCTTGTTCAATGTATTTGATTAGAATTTGATATTTCAGTATTTGACCAGGGAATCAGCAGTTAGAGCCAAGAAAGAGAAAATTTGCTTATTTCAATCAGATTAGTCGGTACGTGGCTAATTTTATGGGGGGTTTTTTAAAAGTGAAATCCAGTTTTCTACCTGAGCAGCATTGAATTTTGACACGGCCTTGATGGGCTCTTCAGGAGTGCACAAGCACATGTGCAAGCCAGTTACTATAGTGACATGAACACAAGCGCCCCTGTATCGGATTGACATTGGAAATGAAGTAACATTTTATTAAAAATGTCATCTTGGGTACCATGCAGGAAGATTGATATCGTATTTTAGCTGTTCCCTCAGATGATTAAAAAAAAAAAAAAAAAAAAAAAAAAAAGACGCCTCAGGCTCTGTATTTTTCTCTCCGTTACCCGGGTTGCACTTCCTTCTCTAACCTCTTCCTGAAACACTTTTCTGCAGAATATTTTGCTGGCTGCATTCTTGTTTAGAAGAAATTCTTTAATATGTAAATAGATCATCATGAAAGTTGTGACAGTCTGCAGGTCAGCAGAGTCTGTGCACTCAATTAGGGCAGAGCGTTGCACCAGAGGAGCTAAACTTAGCCTCCTTCACAGCTGCTCTGTCACAGATAACATGCTAATGATGTGCAGCAAAGTGACATGTTTGCGTTTTCATCAGTTGACCGTGATGATCAACGTTTCCGTTTAAAGCCAAGCGGAGGGGTTGCCATTTATATTTTTCTCCATAAAATGAGGCATAGTCACAGCTTGAAGGAAATCAACACAACCTCAAATAAAAAAAAAAATCTAATTACTTCTGCTGCGCTTTCCTTTAATTTTGGTTTGCAAAGATGCAGTTAAACGACCTCGCCCAACAGACATCCCTGCAATAACATCTTATTTTCTCGGCCCTCTTTAAATGGGAAAAACACCAGGCAGCACAATTTACTGCGTGACTTTAGTGTTCACCTCTCTTAAAAGCAGTTATTAAAATTGCTTGATTATTTTTCCTTTCAGATGATCCAGACCAGCAAGATCCTGCTGGAGAGCTCCGACTGCGTGTATGAGAGGATTTTGCAAACTCAGAAAGCAGGTAAAAAAAAAAAAAAACTTTGCTAATACATTTTTGTAAATCAATCCATATTCTGGCTAAAACTAGATTGCTTCACCTTAAAAAAAAAACACAACAACAAAACATTCAGTACCTGGAAGCAACTCAAGCCTTTGTTCCTGTTTCCTCAAGCCAACCAGAGAAACATTGTAACCTCAAAGAGTTTTATCACATTTGGCTCAGCTCCGATTCACACACAGTGTGCTAACAAACTGGAAAAAAAAACAGCAGACAAACAAACTGCTAGCTCGACACTACAGATGGCAGAAATGAGAACTTTCTGCTTCATGACTGTGAGAAACATTTGTTTAAATGTGAACGACTCTTCTGGTCATTTCCTACCTTATGTTCCCAAGTCCAAGAGGTTTGCACACTTTATACCTGGAGGACTTTGTAAATGTGCATTTTTGCAGAAATGAGCAACGTAGAAGAAAAAGTGAAATGTTTACGTCGCAGTGGTTAATGAACCCACCACACAGAGTCTCTGTCAGGCATGTCATGACCATAATTTTCATTTCACTTCCTTTGGGCTGTATTACAGGCTGACCTTGTTATTTGTTTGTGCCAGCCTTGACCAGAGGATTACAAAGTAACCTGGTAATAGAGCATGTAGGTGAAGTTGTTATCTCTGTTGTGACATATTGACTTAGTGAGGTCAGGGACAAGGTTTATTCAGTTCAGAGACTTGAGGAAACATGCTGGATGGACAATCCTGCCAGCTGTTCATTATTACAATTTTATTCAATAGCTGATTAATTTGGGTTTGTGGGTATATTTATACAATTATTATTAACACCTATGTGACTCTTCACAGTGAAATCCAAGTAGCATAGAAGGTTAGAGGAGCTTATTATGTGAAACTGACTGAGATTTAAATCATGTTATAACGTTATTCCCTCATCAAAACATATCTGGAATGTTGCCTTGATTCTTTCATGCATGATTGAGAATGGCCTTGCACGGTGCCGCCTATTTCCACAAAGTTCCTCCTTGGACCTGCAGTCCCCAGTGTCTCCCTCACTCAGCTCCTCCAGACTAGTGGCAGCAGCAGTTAGCGTGTGTTGTGGATAAGTGTTGGAAAGAGTAGGAGCTTCTTAAAGAGACAGAGGCCAATATCAAGGAATCAAACTGCAAAGCTACATTTCTTTTATGTTTGACATGCAGCATTTTCATTACAATTACGCTATAAAATGGCACCATGTGCCTGGAAAATATACATTACTGACCCATTAATGTTAAAGTAATCTTGTATAAATCATTAGATTGAAAATATATGACAGAGCATCCATACCATGACTCAGCTTCCTTTTTTTCTTTTGTCTCTGCACTAAGATAACTGCAGATAATCTGTAGCCAAAGTTTGATGGTAATTTTTAAACCTACATCCCAATGCGATTGTTATTCTCTCTATATAGCAAAGGTTAAACATTTTATTCTTGCAGCTAGACAGCAGCAGCATGTATCAATGCAAAGGAATAAGATTTACTTTCATTATTGTATGAAATTCTGTACATATGGAGTGTAAAAGTACCTGCATCAAATCATCGTTCAATTTCAGAGCCATCATTCTGTAAATATAACCATTACAGATCTTGTTTTTTTGCAGTTTCCTTTGCAAAGGTCTAAGCTAACAGCAGTTTTACAGGTATAATGATATAATCCATATCTATCCATCAATTACATGGTTATACCACACAATAATGGCTGTTAAAAACCTAATGGGGTCTGTAAAGCGTGTTGTGGTGCCTGATGGAAAGATAATTTATATAAAATACACAAAGAGCTTGCCATAAATGCTCTATTGTAGATCCGTTGGCTTTTGCCGTTTCTATAGAAACCAGATTATAAACAAACCTTCTTCAGACTCTTTATTACCAGCCACAGTTGCATTACTGTAACGTAGAGATGGTAGCATGATGTTACATTTTTAATAAGACACTTACCTGAAATAAAAAATTGTGGTGAGTGACAACCCACATACTGCTGTTATACTCACAAACTGTATAAATAAACTGAGTATCTCCATCAAATGTGGCACTATTGAGACAGAAATAATTTGACACACACACACACACACACATATATATATATATATATATATATATATATATATATATATATATATATATATATAGTATGTAGCACAGACAAGTAATCACATGGAAACCTCTCAACTTTCGTGCTTAGTTTATAACACTGTGTGTGAGCAGAGCCCACAGCTTATCTTTGCTCCAGCATGTGACCGAGGCACTTAAAGCAAACTTATATTTTATCAGCCATATCCATCAGCTCTACATTCGCTGACGGACCTGAAGATGACATCTCAAATATTCACCATCTGAAGCGTAAATGTTCAAACTATTTCTCAGTTTGTGTGCCGATTCGTGCCTGATTGGATCGACCCTCTTGATGTGTAGTTACACATATTAGAGTCATTGAATGACTCAAAAACCCTGATTTTTTTAAATTCCTCTTGTAAGTGTTCAATTTTATCTGCTGAGCTTTCCTGCAGATAACACCTGAGTGAGAACTCTGTCCTGTATTCATTAAATGCTTTTCCACTTTTACATATTTGGGTTATTGGAATAAATTTCAGCTGTAATTAAACCAGAATATCAACTCTTCCGGTTTGGAGTTGGTAGCCCCTGATCTAGTTTCTCTGTAAGATGAGCTGACCGATATCGCCTTAAGGAAACCTATTACCTAAACTTGCATCTTGATAAGCTGGCAGTAAAACCCAAACAGACCAAACAACTTCTCGAAAGCTTGCACTAAGGCTTTATGGGGGCTTTCGGTTTCAAAGAGCCTTCGACATGATTACCTAACATCAGCTGGAGAAAATTCAACAGCAAACAATTCCAAAGTAGGACACAACAGATGGCAAACCCATGAAGTTGAACAATGATTTATTCTCCATCCAGAACTGGCTTGTTTTCCCTGCAAAAAACAATGTGTTTGGGTGCATGCACCAGTGCAGGAGAACGTGCTCAAGCTGCTGCTTCTACCTCTGTGTGTGCATGCGGTGCGGTTTCACAGAAACTGGGTCAGTACGAACCTGGTTCCCTGTGAACAAAGCAGACTGTTTCAGCATCAACTACTACCAAAGTTGTGAATAACCCATCACATCAGGTCAGGGAGGCCTCACGTTCCTCCCAGGAAAATAAAAGGCGGTGTCGGATCGTGCAGAGAAAGGTGTTGGGAGCACTAATGGGGAGATGTCACTTCCCCTAACTGACTCACACTAAGGTCCCACTTAGCATTCAGGACGTCTAGATGGCAGAACAACACAATCAGCACAAGATGTTTCGAAATACCAAATGCTGAAAAACCGTCTTCTCTGCAGAACACAACGCAAGAAACAACCAAACAGACACAAATCTGAATCCTAAATTTGTCAATCAGCAATTAATCGATAACTAGCATAATAAATTAGAACAATAATTTCCATTCTGATTAATATTTTTGGAGGGATTTATTTATTATTATTTTATTTATGGTTTCTGTTGTGTGTGTGGTTTTCGTTTCCATTTCTTTTGTTTTATTTTAGATATTAATGGACATTTTATTAGTCTTTGAGAGAACAAAGTTGCATTTTTAGGCCATTGTCAATATATTACTTGGAAATAAGATCCAAATAATATTATTTATCACAATTGGGCCTGCCGCAATAACCAGCAAATCAATTAATTGTAAGATTAATTTTAACGCGCTCAAAAATTTCCATTTGCATGATTTATTGTTTTTCTCTTTTCTCTCATTCTTCCAAAAACTGAATGACAAAAGATTTCAGTCTGGTACATTAGTCTCAACTAGCCCTTTATTTCTGTACAGAGACTTCATAACTCATTTCTGTTATATATCTTTTGGATGTTTTGGATTATTTTGCCATTATCGTTATATTACTTTAAAATGAACATTATCGTTTATCCCAATAATTGCTGGGATGATTTATCATCCATCAAACTTTGTTATTGTCACCGGCCTACTAAATATTCTATTTCAGTCTGTGCAATCGTTTTTTTAACTAGCAATAATTCTCATGATCATTTTCTAAAGAGAGTATTCTCCAGTCAGGTCTGGAGAATCTGGAAAGTTAATATTTCATATTAGCAGGAGCAGCTCCTAAAATAAACCTCAAGGAAGGAGGCGGATTTGCTGCAGGAAGCGCTGTTTTTTCCTGCATTCTGCCTCTGATGTTGAGACAGAGAGACAGCATGTTGCACCGTCTCACACTGAAGAAACCTGAACTAGAAAATAAATAAACGCTGTCACAAACGATGTCGGTGCCTTTCCGACAGCAGCAACCAGCACTGGACAGAGCTGCCACACGACATATTTCACAGACGAAGACGTGTCCTTTTGTTAAACTCGTGTTACCTGAACTCCTCTTTTTGTTCCTGTCATTTCCTCACCTCCTCTGCTGACATTTCAGCTTGATGGAGGAAATGTTCAAATGTGCAAAGTTAGAAATGGAGGTGAAAACATGCTTGAGTTTCATCTACATTCTGTGCTGCACATAAACGGATGGCGATCAGAAATGTTGCCACTCCTGTTATTATTTAAATTTGAATTATTCTGTCTTTTTGTGGGTAGTTCAAGCAGCTTTTGTAGTGTGAATAATCTGGAGTTCAGAGCAAACAGTCCCAACTTTTAGCTCTGTGTTATTTTGTTCATGTATATTTTTTGCCTGAAATAAAATTACCAGAAAAAGAGAGAATGTGAGGAGACGAAACAGAACCGCTGCAAACTAAGAGTATGAATACAAACTACCTTAATTATTGTTAACAGTTGGTGACAAAACAAACACAGAACTTTATTCAACTGAAAGTTTACGAAACAGCCAAATAAATGAGCGCTTCACTATTTGAGACATAGCTTGTGTGTTGGAGCAGTATCATTACTCTTTTGTTATGTGCCTTTCCGTTATGCTGCATTTAGGTAAATTGCGACCGTCTAGTCTGAGGAATGCTCCAGTTTATACTAATAAGAGACACAAAGTCCACTAGCACCACTACACTTCCTGTTACCCGTTTACTTCTAGTTGAAAAGGGGAAATACCTGATATTGTTTGCAAACATATTTTAAAATAATTGCTTAACTATCATGAAGATGCTGAAAAAAAAAAAAACGGTTAAATCCAGCAATGATGGTTTCTATTTAACAATTATTCAGTGCTAACTTTATGAAAATGTGATATAGAAGCAGACAGCAGTAAATTTCTTTCTCAAAACTGGCACTATGTCCTAGTAGTGAAATTTCTAACAAATCTGAAAAAATAAGTCCTTTGCCTTTTCCCTGCGGTCCTACTGCCATCTGCAGAAATACAGCGACCCTGGTCTGAAATGACCAATTACAGCCAAGAGGAGGATCTTAGCATTTCCAATCATGCTGGTGCATGCGCTGCTCCCATGTACAAGCTTGAGGTTTCCAGTTTGTTGCAGCTGTGCTAATGGTGGAGAAATAATCTAGCACTGCAGAAAAACAGTTTATCCGCCATTATCGGCGGACATGTTTCCTAGCTTGCGCATTATCGGCAGACTTCGCTGTGGGAAGGAAACTGTAGCGCAGCGAAGAGCGAGAGTCTTATCTCACCAAATCCCTCATACTCTTTGACCAGAGAGCCACAGTTCTCAGCCATGTGCACCTTTAGATTGTATTATATATTAAAATAAACAGAGAACTAAAAATAAGTCAGCCGGTTTTACTAGATTTATAATTTAGGGCATCTGTCTAAACTCTCAAACATAGAGAATCTGGATTGTGTCAAATGTAAGCAGGAATCTAAACATCTGTATGCATCTGAGCTGTTTCAGACTTCAGCTGTCATATAAGTTATATGACAGCTGAATATAATATAATATAATATAATATAATATAATATAATATAATATAATATAATATCTTTGGGTTCTGGACTGGAGGCTAAATGCAGCAAGAAAACAGTCCTGCGAGAAATGATCATCCTGATCTCAGGAGTTTCCTAATTGATTTCCTGGGAGTTTCTCATGTACTTGTCCAAAAAAAAACCCAGAATAATTGGATTATTTTTGCTTTTTTCTGTAGCTGCTGGTTAAACAAGTTTCTTTTTAGTGTGGCAAGTGAACTGTTCCTTATTTACTGAAATGGAAAATAACCTGAAACTCCCTGTTGTACAACAGACCAAAAGTTGTTGTTGTTCTCTAGGATATTTTCAGAGCTCATCACAGCTCAAGTGTTACATATCCTTGTGATTCCTCTTATAGTCTTAACTTAATCCGTTTAGTCCTTCATTTCATCCTGACTTGAAAATTTATGCGTAAAAGTGAGGTTGTGAAAGTAATCAACTCTGTTGCTCAGTTTTCATTTTGGCCTCAAATTATCACAAGAACATTGCAGAAACTGTTTAGAATATTATTGTGGCATGTTCTGCTTTTATTTTGTAATGTCTCCTGCTCATTTCTAAGCCTGACCCATGTGCATCATGTGCTTGCATTTTGAAAAATCAAAGCATGTACATTTTAGCAGAAAGAGGAGCTGGAAATTGAGACATTTTGGTGCACAGACATCTGTCTACAGACAGCACTGTTTCATGCCATGAAAAAGTCCAAAACAACCAGAACTGCAGGAATAGCATCAGAATTTCTTATGCAAAAAGGGTCAAACCAGGTCATTTGTGTGGGAACACTGAAAACACAGATGCAGATCGAAAACGTGTGAAGATTTGCTGCTTGACCACAATAACAAAAAAAAAAAGAAATCGAGCTCAATGACCTAAAAACGAAAGACTCTATTGTATTTATAACAGTCTGAAAATGACTATTTTTATAACTAAAAGGTAGAAGTTACTTGATTGCGATGTAAAATGACAGTAAGTGCCTGGAAAATACATAATAAAATCCATTTAAAATATAGATTTTTTTCCAGTCGCTGCCCTGAGACGTAAGTGAATTTGTTGGCCCTTTTATAGTTTTTATTTGGGGAGTTATTTATTTTCTTATTATTACTACTTATAAATTATGTGGTTTTTTTATGCATATTTTGAAATATTTTGTCATTTAATTTCCAGATGATGTTGGAGTATTCTTTATAAAAATAAAGAGATTTCATTAATTTGATTAAACACATCATGATTTCAAGATGAATCGTTTTAGTTTTAATCAATAAATGGATCAGTTTTCTCTGTTGGAATTTTATGTAAAAGTCAGCTTTAGTCACTATTTTGTCTATGGAAGACAAGCTGACAGTTCCTCGGTACAGAGTGGCGGGCGCCCCGCGTCGAGCATCACCACAAGTCATCTTCAGTCATCTTCGCTCGCTCTTCCTTTTCACACACGTCCGAAGAAATTAGCTGCATCGTTTGGTGCGAGTTCTGCAATCTCTGGATGAATTTGTAATTAATCTGTAGAAAGATGTAGGTCACGCTCTGATGATGTGACATTACTGTGGAGTCATCCTCCCGTACTGCACCATTTCTGTCATGCTTTGCTAAGAGCGAGCTTCCCCTCTTCCTCTCCACCAGACTCCATACGGTGTTGCTAGGCAGCCCCCGCTGTGCGCGTCTCTGTTTGTGTGAAAGAGAAACAGAGGAAGCTCTGCACCTTCCTCATGACAGTCACAGTTCATGTGCGCCGCAGCGGCTCCTGGATCTAGAGTTGTAAAAGCTGAAACTGAAAGAGAGAATATTTGCATGTTCCCAGTCTTTTTGCATGCGCTCCGGATTTGAGCAGCAGACGGTGGATTCGTCCACGGTGGCAGAAAAGAATAAAAAATTTTAAAAAATCGTTTGAGGTCAGAATCTCAAAATGTGCATCAGCGGCGGTGATTCCTCATGAAGGGGGTTTTCTCTCTCTCCTTCCCAACCCCACTGTCGGTCTCTCGCTCGCACGTGAACATGCGCGTTTCCATGGCAACAGCGCAGACAGGGGCTGCGACCTGCTCTGAGCGGAAACGTCTGTTTTCTCTGAAGGAGTTTCCGAGCAGAAGCCTGTCACCGTCCTGTGATTTGTGCTGCGTCTCTCGGGTTTGGGGTTCCGGCTCCTGCAGCCTCAGCGTGAAATGAAACGTGTCCTCACTGAGGAAGCTTGGCCCTCATCATGTCCGCCTTGCCTGTGTGACCACGAGTTGGTGACATTTAACTTTCTGATAGTAGAGATTGAAAAATACTGAAAGATTTTACAACTAATAAAACTAATCTGTGATTTTTACCTTCATACAGAAGTCTTGCGTTATCTATAATCACTTTGAATTAGGGCGGAAAATAAATCAATAATATCCATCATGTTAGACATGTGATCAATGTCAATAGATAATACATCTGATCGAATATTTAATATTCAATGTGTGGAATAATCACTGCATCTTGATCCAAAACCACACAGCATTCTGGGATATGTAGGCAGAAGAAAGACCTTTGTTGCTCAACCTCTCACAGGTTGGTGGACTCAACTAGCTCACCTGGTTGCCTAACAACAACTTGTTGAGTAACTTCTGGTTGCCTAGCAACGACCTGTTGAGTAACTTGCGCAGCAGCAGTTTAATGTTTTTTCCAAAGTGCCTTAAAAAAACAGCTGCATGGAGTGAAAACTGCATAAAATGGGAAATGTCACATCAGATATTTACAACCAAAACTAGTCAGTAAATATCGATATCAACTGAAACACTTGTATGGTGATAAGTTTCAGACACCACTTAGCAGCTTCTCTCAAACCATAAACGCTGACCGGACGAACTTTTACTGCTCTTTTCTTCCAGCGATGGAATTTCATGAAAACCTGCATGATCTGGCTGTGAAGGAAGGGCTGAAGGGCAGGAAGCTGCACAAGGCGGTGGAAAGCTTCACGTGGAACATCACCATCCTGAAGGTGGGAATCTTTAGCACAATAAGTGCAACATTCAGGGAATATTGAGCTACATAAACCTATAAGGGGGTCTGCTTTATTCAGTCAGGGATTACGTCAGCAGCAGATAAAAGAAAGATAATTACATGATATTGCTGATAAATCAGAATCACCACAATTTTCTAGATTGGTGCATTGATAGAAAAATATACTTAGATGCAGAAATTAGATAATTTCAACACACAGACCACATGTTTTTTCTGTCTCTGTCTCGTGTTCTAGTTGTGAATCTGAATGAGCAAATCAGAACCAATAAAAAAAAAAAAAGGTCAAACAAGAAAATCCTGTTTGCTACTATTTGTCTATTTGGCCAGTTGTGTGGAGTTTGGTGCCTTCATTCAGTGTTTTCTGATAAGATCGACATAATGGTTCAGATGCATTAAGATGGTTGTTGGGCAACGTAGCCATTATAAAAGTGAGTTTCTGAATCAAGAAGGAAGATGGTGGAGAAACCTTAGATTATTCATTTCATTTAATACATGGATGCATCTGGATGGACGAGTTCCACATCCATCATGGACTACAACTGGACATCAAGTAGGGCTGAGGCACCAGTGTAGTAGAAGAAAGAAAGAAATACTGCCACCTGCAGGTTGGAGTTAGCAGTCACTTAAACCCAATGTCTGACTATTTTTCCAGAAAACTTTTTTGAATTTTGATTTGATTTTGAATCAATTCCTCTGACTGCTGAATCACAAAAAACTGTAATATACACTGTACGAATTTTGAGAATTTGTTCTCAATCAACTTACCTTGTAAAATAAAAATCTCACATTCGGTTTTAAACTTCTATTAGATTCTCAGATTAGTTTGAAATACGTTTATTTCTTCCTCCTGATGTAATCACTCTGATCTGTGCCCTCAGGGTCAAGCTGACTTACTAAAACATGCCAGAAGTGAAGTCCAGGAAAACCTCAAGCAGATCCACTACTCGGCGCTCACCTGCAACCTGAGCAAAGGAGGGACAGCGGGCGGCTCCTCCGGCTCCACGGACTCCAAGAGCCGACGCAGCTTGGAGGCCATTCCTGAAAAAGCCACGGGGGAGGAGGAGCTGACGGATGAGGAAAACTGAAGACTTCCTGTGGCTTTCCTTCAACTCTCTTCTTTCTGCATCTCCAAACCTGAAGGTCCTCTGTCCATCTTCACCCAGGTGCTGTCACTCTTCACCCTCCATCATGGACATTCCTCAACCTAAAGCACAGTTAAAACTTCTTAGACCAATAAAATCATACGGATCATGTCTTTGTTTCAAACAAGAGTTTTAGAAAACACAGGAAAAGGTTTTGTAACCCCCTCAAACTCTCCTAGACGTCTAAGTGAAACTTTCTGCTTCCTGATTTTCCCGTTTCCTCTCCTGGATGAGTCCGGAGTGAACCAGCGGCCCTCAGACTGTTCCAGTTCCAGACTTTAAACACGAGCACTTCTACTTAGCGGACCAGAGGACACAAAGAAGGCCTTGGATTGTTGCAAGGATTTTTTTTTTTTTTTAAAAAGCACAATTTTCCTGAGCTGTGAATGTAACTGGGACTGAAGAGTGGGAACAAAAATGTTCAGAATGAGAGTAAAGAGCTGTTTACAATTCTGGACTTGTTCATGTTCTCGTCTGCCAAAACAGTAGTAAACTATGTGTATATACAGAGTTTCCTGTGAGCTTTTTTTCTGCAGAGTGCATCATTTTATTATTGTACACTTGGAAATATGAGATTTATTTTATAAAAGTTATACGAACACAAGTGTGGAGATAAAGTTTTATTTGTGCGCGGACAAACCCTCCAACATGAGGAGGCAGAAGGACGTAAGAGGCAGAGACAGAATGTATCTGTGTTGTTGTCCCGTCTCTCTGCTCTGAACCAGCAGCTGCATGGAAGGATGTTGACACGTTTTTGTTCGTTCTTTGTTTAGATGTGCTTCTATTTCAGGGCAAGTTTTTACCAAAGTTCACCTTATGTTGGAGCTGAAAGTTTATTTCAAACCCAAAACTAAACCAGTTCAACTTATTCAGAACGATGTGAACACGACAAATCAATTGTTGCTGGTAGTAATCTGCAGATAGCCACGGTTTGTCCTTATTTACATTTTGCAGAGAACATTTTACAGAAAAACGGTTTGTTGGATGGACGGACGGCCACCATATTAACTTAATGTTTAATTATACAGATTATTAATTGAAAACATTCTGAAAATTATTTTCTGTATCTATTTTAGTGGCCATATACTTTAAGTGAACACAACTTTATTTAACAAACCTGCTAACCCTGTTAGAACGGCCTTTAGCTGGGATATTGATCTCCTTTTTTAAATTATGGTTAAACAATACTAATTGAATATTTTTTCGTAACCATTTATGTTTCTGGAAACAGAACAGTACAAAATTATGGCGTTTTTAAAGAGGGTGTTTTTTGTAGTTTTTTGTTGTTTTTTTTAAAATAGGGATTGTGTGAAGTACTAATTAGTGATCAGTATCTTACATGCAGTAAAACTTATTTATACCCTTAAACCCTCTAATTTAAACCTCAACTGGTGATTTAATCATAAGCTAAAGTTTTTACTACATCTTCTCATTCTTGCATAAGACGGTTGTCAAAGTGTTTCTCTTAAATTATTTTGCTATTCTCTCAGAAAAAAAACATCCTGCAAACAAAATGCCTCTGAATTATTATACATGAGGATGTTTCACAGTATTTTCTGGAACATTCTTTACACTTAATAAAAGTTAGACAAACTATCTAGGCTATATGTGCATTTATTTGAAAAAAGTTTGCATTACTGCTAATAATATTAGCATTAGAACCTAATCTTATCCCAGAGTTTCAACATTTGGATGCAGTTAAACACATTCAGCAGGACGCTTCTGGCTTCTTGAACAGTTTTCTTGGACTAACCTTAAAAAAAGTTACCTTGTTTTTATGGATGAGATTTGCTGCCAAAAAACAACAACAATATAATGCAATATAATGACCACATTATTTTGTTAATGTTTTTATCACCACTGGTCAATTTGTATAGAAGTGCACGACAAGTAATTTCAACCTATTTACTAACCTACTTTTGTATTTATTAATGAAACTATAAAGCTTAGAAATACAAAGAAGAATGTAAGTCATCTGCAGGTCCAACAGAACAATAGTTGACGGTTTGTCCAGGGCCAAAATATGTTGATTCCAATATTGAAGTTACAGATTGTGCAGAAAAATGTTCACTGTCCTCCATTACATTGGATCTTTAGATGGATTAGATTTAAAGTAGAAAATCGCAATTGATGAAAACCCCAACTAACATTCAGCTGCCTCCGTCCTTTTATACATAGAAAACTAATAAACAAATAAAAAATGATCTAAAATAGCATTTACTCAAACTCAACAAAGTTGCATGCTTGGTTCCTGCCTTGGCACGTCGTCTCTAAGAATCTCCCAGTGTTTTAGTGCCTAAAACAGTCCAAAGCGTTCTTTTAACGATACTCATCAGGAAATATCGGTTTGACCAATTCTTCAACAAAACGAGGCTCCACAGAAACATTGTTGTCCCTGTACACCAAATTTTAAATGCAAATCTTGAATTTGCCTTCTCACAGCGGTTTTGCAGATGTGTTGTAAGGAGAAATTAAAAGTAAACGTTTAAATAAGACAATCATGTTTTGTCTTGTGGAGACTTTAATGTTGGGCTAATAAATAAGAAATGCAACCAGATTTGTTGCATGAAGAGGCCTGTAATTAAGAAAAAACACCAAAATACCTTAATTCAGAATACCTGTAAACATGTTATATTTACCCATTGGTACTGTAAATTAAATTAACCTCATATAATTAATGGAGAAATTATCTCTATGTTCAGATCCATAAAAACTTTGCAAGGAAAAAACATTTTGATGAAAGTATCAGACAGATTACGTCTAAGATCAAGGATTAAATAAAAGCATGTTTTTAGTGATTTCTGAAGCTAATCTGTGTGAAACTGATTAACCAAGCTAAGTTTTAAAAACTAATGTTGGATAAACAAGCATAAAGGCGTCCGTCACACAATCTGAATTTGCCCCATTAAAAGTAGAATTTTGCTACTAAAACAAGTTTGGAACCGCCATCAGCCTTCATGACTGATTATAATGGAGCCTTTAGCATTATATTTGTAAAAACATCCTTAGTATTAATCCCATGATGCCACTACGCTGATATGTTACCATGACGATCCCTACCTATAAATCAAGTCTCATCTCATAACGATACACTGGTAATAAACCCCTACAACCTCACTATGCAACGTTCTTTCAACCTTTGTAAACTTTTATGCCCCATCAAGGACAATTTAAAGCTCAATATGTTCCCAATGCCTCCCAGAAAACCTCACTAATGACGGATCTGTTGACTTTTTACCTGTTGTTGGGACTTTATCGTTCTTTTTCTGTTTGTTTTTGGCAGAGAAAGCATTAACTAGCTTTGCTCTTTTGTAGTAAATTTGTTGAGTTTGTTTAAATCAAATGTTTGTTTGTTTTTTTTTTTTAAATGGCATTTTATAATCTACATTTTCTCCGGTTTTATTTTTTCCTGCGTCGGTGAACATGTAGGAGTTAAAACGGCAACAAACCCAGTTTAACTCATTAGTTTTAAAACAGAGACACCATTAGTTTCGTCACCATTTTATACCTTTTTATTGGGCACATTTCAGTCAGTGCTAACTCACCACTTTAGCTTTTTCTTTTCTTTAACCTTGTTTGCATTTATTATGTTACTCTTTGTTGCAGCACTTATTTTCTTATTCTAATATTTGATATTTAAATTATATCTAATTAGAAAATACCATTGAAATAAATATGTGAAGAATGCTAGTCAAGTTGAAGCTAATAAAATGTTTGTTTAATAAACTGATTTAATCTCGTTTCAACTGGAAATTTTCCCAAGGTGAAAGTTGATTACACTCAATTCAAAGTTATTATTTTCATGATAGATAAAATCCCAAAATGCTGTTTCCACTTTGACTAAACCATCTTCCAGTGAGCTAAAGTAAAAGATAATTAAAACCCCATCACGTTGTTTCTGTGTTTTCCACTTTTAAGACTAAACAAATCTGCCAGCAACAGTACAATTGAGCAATCAGAGAGCAAAGTAAAACTTGCGGCACTTTCCAGCTCTAAATGTTTTGTTTGGAGACATTTTGTTTCCCTCCTTTTTTGTTTAAAGTTGTGCTTTTTGCTCCCAAATGTTGTCCACACTTCCTGGTGTTTCCAGCGAGCCGTCTCTGAACATCAGTGCTGTGCCAGAGTCCGTAATAATAAATGTCTAAACAATCCAGATGTATTTCAAGTCCAATCTGTCAAGTTTTAAATAACGACCTCTGAATAAACAGTGTTGGATAACAACGTCTGTGATGCATTTCATTTCCAGAGCCGCATCATAACTCATACATGCTGGTGTTTTTACGGCACAAATCATTTTAGCTTCTGGTCTGAACTCAGAATATTGGTTAAAATTTATATCCATCTGAGTTCATCCAGTTTTGATGGTAAATCATCCCATACAGCAGATATTGGTACGGAGTTCCACAGGGGTCAATATTTGGACCGATACTCTTTACTCCTGATGACTGTGACGCACATTTCTATTGTCATGTTGATACTTCTCGGTTATATTAAGCTGCAAAAGCTAAAACACAGACATAGAAATTACCTTCATTATTTCAAAATAGGGAAATTCAAGTGTAACATATATATTTACGTAAAAAAAAAAAAAAAAACAGGAATAGTATACTATGCAGTAAGGACAAGATAAAAATAAAATACTGTGTAGTTAATGAGAAGCATACTAAGTTCCAGTGAGCAGGAAGGTTAAAAATGTTCATGACTGTGCATTAGAAAGAACAGGCTGTCTACGAATACATCATTTAATTAGATGACTTGGTATTTTGAAAACAAATATCAGACTGATTTATTTCTTCTGTCGACCAAAAATGTCTGTGTAAAAGAAACATCTGCAGTAGCAAAGATGGGGACTCAAATTATGATTAAAAAAAAATCAAATCCCCCCTTAATTGCTGCCATCTTTTCTTTTCTTTTTTTTTCCAAAGCTCCATTTTCGTTTTCCAACCTTCCGCAGACCTTAAATCTGACAAAATAAATAAATGCAATACTTTTCTAAATTGCACAGGAACAGCAGAAAGAAAGGCAGAACGATCTGAACATGAAGTTACTGAGCTAAATAAAAACACAACATTCAAGTTTCTGGTGAGAAATTGGTGTTAAATTAGAAATTCCTTCCAATTCCTGAGACAAAGCAAATGAAACACGACATAAAACTGATAATATATAAAAAGTGGATTTGGGTAACCTGCTCTTTATGTTCAAAACAGAATGAATGGATTTTTAGATTCACAACACTGTTTTCTCAATGAGAGGTCGTCTCTGCTGGTTACATGAGTGAAATCCAATCATCATTGGCTCCATGGCCGCCCCCTGATGCGTTCCCTCTGGCGGGCAGAGCCAGTCGAAGCGCTGCCCGACCCTGACCTTTCACCTCTCCTCTTGTGCCAAACAGACCGTTCATGCTCCGGGTTAAACCGATGTAGGCGGCTAAAGTTCGCATCAAAGTCACTGAGGCGCGTCCTTCTGCTGCCTGCTAAGTCGACTGAAGCAGTAAGAAAATCGCCCAACTTAAAATAGACATTTCCCTGAATTTATTCCTTTACGTCTTGCTTTGATGTTTATCTAAAGCAGCACCACTAGTCAGGTCCAGTCCTTTTTTTTATACGAAAGACGATCAGGGCCACTGGAAAAAAATAAAAATAGAATTCTGGCCTCAGAATTACGGCAATTTTTTTTCTCAATAGTCTGATCTCTGGATTCTGACTATCCTCAAAACTCTGGCTTTTATTCTCAAAATTCTGACTTTAATCTAAAAATTCTGACTTTAATCTAAAAATTCCGACTTTAATCTAAACATTCCAAGTTCATTCATAATCTCAATTCTGACTTTTTTTTTTTCAAAATTCTGACTAATCTTGGAATTCTGGTGGGAGTTATTTTTTTATCTCAAAATGATGGCGCTTTGTCTGAAAATTAAAATCCTGACATTCTGTCAATTTTTCAGAGTTTAAACTTTTTTTTCTCTCAAAATTTTGACTTTTGTCTGAATTCTGTCTTTAACCTCAGAAAATTAAAGTCAAAATTATTTTTCCCTTTTTTCTAGCGACCCTAATCATCTTCCCTATTTTTGTTTAGTTCATCAAAACATTAAAAACATAATTTTTCTTTCCACTATAAAATTATGAATAACTTTGTGCTGGTTTATTGTATAAAATCCACATAAAACACATTTAAACTTATGGTGGTAACAAAATTAATGAATACCGTCTCAAAATAATAACAAGAAAGCCTGGCTTTCAAGGAGCGTAGGCGAAATAAATGAGGGTTGGTCCAAAATTTCTGCAGAGAACCACGCATAACTCTGATGTTTCAAGCCGCACGTCAATGTGGAACCAAGGACACAGAGCCTATTCCAACTGCGAATGGACACATGCATCAGTATTGATCATGTGTGCGCGTGTGGAGCGGAGCAGAAAGAGCCTGGGGAAATAAAGCCACACTTTATTTCAGATGGACCTTCGTCTGCACGCTCACAAACACAGAGAGCTGACGCAGGAAACCCGGCTCCTTTTTATGGACACACCAGCTGCTCAGCAAACCGCATAAACTTTATTTGTACACCGAGTGACCTCACCAGACCTGACTGCAAGTACAGAATCATAATTTGACTCTAATCCCGATTCTCTTTGGGTTGAAACGGGGATAACATTTCCATCAACGCTTGAATCTTTTGTCTGAAAAAACACCCAGACGTCTTGAGGTTTCCTGACAGCCCGAGTCCCACGGGAGGTAAAAGCTCACCTGCGTGTTTCTGCTGCTTCAACACACACAGCTCTGCAATCTGCTAAATGTGTTTAAAGAACATAAACGGACCACAATGGCTCCCTCTAATGCACTCTAAAAGGAGCTGTTTAACGAGACTTAGCATGTCGTTGAATGTTTATAACACAAAATGGCTTTTAAAAAACCCATAGCCAAATTCAATTTGAAGGAACCCATTTGCAATTCGTCGGGTGAACCGCTCTTAATTTGCTGCAGACAGGATTTAAAGCAAACACTCAGGAGATTAGTGTTTATGGCTTCACCTTGCAACCCTTCTCTATGTAGGCTTACTGCAGTAAATTTAGAGCAAATGGAAATATGGTCCAAGTATACACATCAGTTTGAGAGATACTGGAGAAGAGCCACATTTCAAGGAAGTACGAGAGTCACTGATGAAGGTTCTGAGGAGACACTTTCCCAGAAGGAGTCAGTGTCAACAGCGAGATTAAGATAAATGGATACGTCTGGTCAGATGGATGAGTCTGGTCTGGAGCGCCGTGTCTCAACGTTAAATCATCCTCTGTGTTAAACAGTGAAGTGCTGGTGCTTGACGGCTGAAGACGGCGTGTTTGGACGGGTTTTTAAACAAAAGGATGAAGCAGAAGAACTCCCTGGAGATCCCCTGGGTTCAAATGATCCAAAAATAAAGCTGTATCTCGATAACTTAGAGCATTGTGACACCAAAAATCTAATTTCTCTTTTCAAAAAAACAAGAACTTTTAAAGCAGAAATGGCCATGAAAGGATTGTGATCAAAAGCCCTTTCAAGGGTTTGGTGAAGATGAGGTAGAACCAGAACCAAATATGGAGAGGCAGCGTTCAGCTCCTACGAATCTGGAACGAACTTCTGGAAAACCACAAAACAGCAGAAACACTGAGCTCCTTTAAATCTAGACTTAAAACTCACCTGTTGCTTTTGAACCATAATAAATGACACATTTTGGTGTGTAATGATGGCAAAATCTTTACTGACTTTCTCAATTGTTGACTTTGTGTTTTTGTGATTTTATGATGTAAAGCACTTTGAACTGCCTTTTGCCGAAATGTCCTAAACAAACAAACTGATCTGTAAAATCATCTAAAACCGATAAAATTACTTAGAAAGAACCAGCATGAAGATAATTAAACTGGTGCAGTTATTTTCTCTACATTTATTCCAGCTGCATGATAGATTGTGTTTCCGTGATGGATTGAAACCATTTTGTTCTTAAAACATAAATTCAGTGAAAAATCATGGATTTATTGTGGATTTTTACTACAATATTTGCCTGAAGCATATAACTGTTTCAGAAAAAAATTGAAAAGTGCAGTTTTTTTAATTTAGTAAAGACAGGTAGAATGTTTTCTAAATTAATAAAATAAAATAAAAAAAAGTTAAATGTATTTGTCCCTCCCAGACGTAAAAACACTTGAAGCCGGTCTGTCAACAGGAAGTTGGCTGAAAGATCTCAAGATCTAAAACAGATCTAAAGAACTTCATTAAAGGATTTATTAAACATGCATGAAAGAATCAAAGCAACACTTCAGGTACGATTTTGATGAGGGAACAACGTTATAACATGATGTAAAGCTCAACATAAGTCGATTTTACATAAAACTGCCCCTAAGTCCAGTCTGACTAGTGGCCTAGTCAAAGACTGGACTTAAAACCAGTTGGTAACAGCTTCTAATGTGGCTGAACTAAAACAACTCTGGAGAAGAGTGGACCAAATGTCCACAGCGATGTAGAAATGAGCTTCGCCATCACTGCCAATCCTTCATGGTGTATTTATCTGATACAAATGTCATGATAACAGTTTTATCTGGTCCAAACAAATCATTTTCAGACACTAGACAATGCTCTCCCTACAGGTTAGATACCAGCTGCTGATAAACGCTCCAGTTTTGAAAAGGAACTGAACTCTTAGAACTGATAAAAACACGTTGCATAATGCATGAGCTGCGCAAAGTGAGCAGGTTAACTGCAGACACACCTTCAGGTCTGGACTCTGTCTTTGACAGCATGGTCTTAATTGCAAAGCTGTCCCATAAATTACTACCCACACTTTACTGTACAGGAATGTTTCTGCCTGAAGGCTTCATGTGCAACACAAACTGCAGCACAGTTATCTCATATCATATCTTCTCTCACTAAATATTTCACGATCCGCTCAAAGCTTCGCTCTCAGTCCCAGAGCGGCACCTCTATACTCTTTCTGGGAAGCTCTTCAGAAGCACACAGAGCCACTAGCACAGATTTATCGCCGCCGTTGCGACTGTGACCGAGTCATGAGCCCCGTGTTGCAGTTAAAGGAGCGTCTGAGGCGAACACAAGCAGCGTTCAGAGGAGCGTCGACGAGCGCAGACTCTCGGTGCTCATCTCTGGGCTGAATTACTGACCGTCTCCGAGAGACGCCGAGGAACGTCCTGGAAATTGGCAGCTGCCATGAATAACGCGGCAGCCAATAACACGGTTTCCCCTCAGCTCAAGGGACGAGGTTGTGTTCGCCATGCTCATCAGAGATGCTTAATGGAGGGAACATTTTTATCACCCTCAGCCACCAGAACACTGAGCCGTAAGAGTTGCTTTTTATTAACCATGAGGTTGTTAATGTCCTCGCAGAGAGTTTTAGTTTTAGTTTAATGGTTCGC
Source organism: Poecilia latipinna (assembly GCF_001443285.1). Taxonomy (NCBI): domain Eukaryota; kingdom Metazoa; phylum Chordata; class Actinopteri; order Cyprinodontiformes; family Poeciliidae; genus Poecilia; species Poecilia latipinna. Next base: position 251,231 of record NW_015112926.1, on the reverse strand, counting down.
ACTAAAGTAGCGCGGTTTCATATTTATCCAAGCACTTTTACAGGTTTAGAGACAGTTAACGTGTGAATCCAAGACAAAAAGATGTGAATACACGCAAAAGACAATGAAGCATCTTACTTACTATTTGATAATGCGCAAAAAAATACAGGTTGCAGCATTGACTCTAAAACTGACAGCTATCAAGCCTGGACTAAACGCACCAGAGGAATCAAAGTTGCAGAGCCGCATTTAAATTTAGGAGTCATTTAATTTTTTTTTTCTGAGTCCGTGTTGGACTCCATCATGGTTTAGGGGGTTTTGCAGCTTTTTTTGTTTTTTTGCATATCAAGTCAGCCTGTTAAGGGTGACAAGAAAAGACACCGATTCGTATGTTTTTGTTGTGTATTTTGGTTCAACGAAGCTGAAGCCAGATGTACAGCTGAGAAAAGACGGGAAGCTCTGACCTTTCTCCAGACTCTGTTTCTTCACATTTCCATTGTGCTAATTTATTTAAATGAGGGACTCATGTCAACAGATAAAATAGAAACTTACTTGATGTACCAGAAAAGTTAAACTTTCATGAAAAGTGCGTCCGGGACGCTGAGATCTGCTCTGGTGGTGTATAGTTTGGAGACGTTGGCTCTCCAAGACGGCTGGAAGTGAAGTTGGTTTTTGTTGAGAGTGACCAAAATAAACCGGATTAGAAATGAATAAACAGTGCTCTGAGAGTATTTATGGCCAGTAAACATTTTGTACATTTTGTCACGCTACAGTCAAAAATATTTAATGAATTGTTCTGGGACTTTATGTGAAGCATCAAAATAAAATAGCGTATAATTAAGATTGTCTTCAATATTCCTATTGTGATGTTTAGAGACCAAGCAGCCCAGCAGTCAAGTTTTTGAACTGTGGGAGGAAACGCCATTCGTTGAAATTCATTGTGACGACAAGAAATCAAAAGTTTTAAGATAAGAAATTTATTATGATGAATTGTAAACTGATAAACTACGGAGAAGTAGTCTGTGTGACGAGATTGGCGTCATACGAACTACATCAGACGAAGTTCCACCAGGTGTTTGTTAATTACTGATGGCACTTTAGAGAGCAAATATTTAGGCATCCCCAAATGTCTGCCAGGGAGATTCAAGGATTTATTAAACATGAATTAAAGAAAGCAACACTGCAGGTATGTTTGTGATGAGGGAATAACATTATAACTTTATATGAAGCTCAAAACAGTTGATTTATCCCAATAACCCTCTTGAAATATCAGGTAAAACTGTGAAATAGATCAGACAGTTTCCCTCAGATATTGAAATATTTACACTGAAACCAAACGTCTTTTCTTTCACTCCAGGTGAGTTTTCTGCCTCTGATGGAGCTCTGAGGCCGTTAAGCTGGCAGGCGTTTCAGGAAGGAAGTGGAGTTGAATGACCCGCCGTTGGGGACAATGTCACACTGCGGCTCTCTGTATTTCTCAGAGAATGACACAATAACGACTTGTTCCTGCCACTGAACACTGTGGCTCTGCTTGGACCGACGCCACAACTGTACAGTCAGAAGCCCCCATCCCCTCAGCAGCCCTCCAAACAAACTGTGGCTGTGCTCCGCCTGCCTCTGCACACATAATGGTTCCTTCTTCTCGCACAATGCCGAGACCAAAACATGTCGAGTAACACCAGCTGATGTCAGCCTGAGGTCAGAGGCTGTCTGCCTTGCTCAGAGGCACCATGTCAGGGACTGCTTCCACTCCACCACAATAACTAAAACTCGTTTTTGTCCTGAATGTAATTGCACGGGAGGAACGGTGGAGGAATGACATCTATTCTTAATGAAAGCACAGCGCTGTCCATTAAGAAGAAGAATTGCTTGGTTTCTTTTGACTTGATTAGAGAGGCTGGCGGGCCAATAAACTCCAGGACAGATATTAATGTAATAGCTGAAGCAGCTGGTTCCTGTCCGAGTTATGATCCATTGTTACAGGAGGGAAAACAGACAGGAGCGAGTCGGCCAAACGGGGGAAACAGAACGACACAATAAGCGTTTGTTCAAGAGAGAGAAAAAGAGGAAGTTCATAAAACTCTGTTTGCAGAACCGACAAAGAGAAAGGCTGAGTCAAGGTTAATGAAGCTTATACCAACAACAAAAAACTTATTTTATAACTAAATTATGTTATCACAGAGAAAGGCAAACATCTAGCAACCAACTGATGAAAATATAAAACTTGAAAGTTGTTTAGCAGGCAGCCACTTACACCATGTGACTGTTTGCAGAGTCCTGCATGCAAGCATGTTAATGGAAAGATGGTTAAAAAAAACAATCGTCAGGAGTCGGTGCAACCTTAAGAGGACTTTGCGCAAAATCCATTCAAATTTGACATTCAAACTTTGTGGACAGGCACACTGATTTTTCCACAATCAGTAGCTGTGTTTACATTATCCATAAAATTGTGCAAATTGAAATTATGAAAATAAAGTTGCTTAATGGAAACACACAAATTAAAAAAAAAAAAAAAGTTTTGGAGGTGTTTTCCCCATCTTGCAAAACTGCAAACACTTTTTCATATCACACAACTGCTGGCAAACACACTGGCGGTTTCTGATATGGGCGATGTGGGCAACCGCCCAGGGCGGCATCTTTTGCATCTTCTGAAGAACTGAACTCTGCTTTCATTAGTTGGAAGCCACAGTCATCAAAATTATTGAAGATAAATACTTGAACTCCTACTTTACTCAAAAGCATTTTTTAGAGTGCAGTTCTTCGAAAGACTATTTGACTCTTAGATTTAAGCAATTTTGTTTGTTTCACTTTTAAAAATTTCAGCTCAAATAGACAAATGGAGCCTAGGTAAATATAAAACACAATTTTGAATAACTGAATTTATTAAGAAGAAAAGAAAAACTATCAAAATTAATCCAGACTTAATTAAAAAAAACATTCCATAATCCCTTAAACACAGAACCTGTTTCAGAACATTAAGCAGGCTATAAAAACTAAATACCGTTCAATTCCCAAGGAGTGGCTACCAAAACTTATCCAACAGCGCATTGACAACTCATCATGGTGCTGAGAAACGATCCCTGAAGCTCCAAAGCGCTGCAAGCTTCATTTACCTCAGCCAAGAGTTCATGGCTGACTGAACAAAAATTGCATTGGAGAATTTGCGTAACCAAACTAGTGCGACCAAGAATCTGAAGAACAGCAGCGCTTAATGACTCCGTTTCCCCGTGTCCAGAGTCAAACACAGAGGTGGAAACATCATGCATTTGGGCAGAGTGACTTCAGGTAGTTTTGCGGCCAATGAATGGGAACATTTGCAATAAAATATGTAATGTGAACCATCTTCCCTCATCCAGAACACTGAAGACGTCCTGGAGCAAACCACCAGGGAAAGACGGGAGGAACTACAGGAAGAAAAAAAATCAACATTATGGGAGATAGTTTGTCTGCAGATGAAAACAAAAGTTATCAAAGTCCACAGAAAACCCTGAAAGGCTAATAAGTTTAAAAGTAACAACAACAAAAAAATCTGACTGATTAGCACAAAAATTAGAAATGAGTTTTCTTTTTACATCTTTTGCATAAGAGTTTATATAACTGAATATACATTTATTAAAGACAAGCTCTCCTTGTTTTGTATTGTGTTGTAACCCAGTTGCGTTTTTTTTTTTTACTGCTGCATGGAAACACTGGGCTGGTGGTTCATAGGATTAATCAATAATGTGACTTTCCAACGGACCCACATGTGGTATATTTACTCAAATGATTCATTCACAGAAACAATCAGCATCCTGGTGCAGTGATCATGTAAAAGCTAATGCCTGTAGGTTGTGTTAGGGCTATTTATGCTCACTCATACGTGGTCAGATGTATCTGGTTTGAGTCGCTCTTTATCCTCATAAAAATAACTTGAATGTTTGGTAAGATTATGAAAACAGTATTTTTATTGTATTAGAAGAACCCTGAGGAAGAGCGAATAGAAGCCGTAGACACGGCATGGGTTCAGTAATCGTGATCTGCAGCAAAACCAAAAGATGCTTCACCTACAAAACACAAAGTTTATGTCCAAAAAAGGGAAAAAAGTCAGAATTAGACTCTGCTTTCCTGACCGGCACATTCCTAACCTGCTGATCATGAAACCTGAAATGGAAAGTTATTTTCTTCTGATCTTTGTTGTATTGAGTTGTTTTTAAAACTAATCCAGCAGCGTTCTGCTCTCAGAAGCCCCAGCTCTCACATTATAGCTTTGTGACAAATACAAATTATTTACCACATTAATAATTCAAAGGAGGCTTGTGTACAATGCTGGAGCATAAATCGAGGCTGTATGTGCAACACAAAGTCGCCACTTTAGATTCAAACTGTCCTCCTCAAATGAAAGAAAAATAAAACTCTACTCTAAATTCATCACTCTCAAATGACACATGAACAAGCCAGCTGCCTGCTGGAGAAGAGTTTAATGAATCTGATGTTTGTGCTGGGAAGCAAGTTTGGATGAATCAAGGTGAGGCTGTCACACTCTTAAGCATAGAGGTGGTGGCATCATGCTACGGGGCTGTTTCACTGCCTGCAGAAAGTAAAATAGAGAGCTGCCAAAATTCTCCACCTTCAGTCATGAGATGGTGGAAATATTGACATTTCTGGGTCGACCAACAAGAGTTCAAAGCTGATTTTAGATTAATTGAAGCAGGTCATTATTATTGGTACCTATAGCTTCCCCAACCTCAGAGATACTGCTCACTAATGAGTCCTTACTCAAATATTAGTTGGGTGCACAATTTTGATCCTGTGTTGATTTGAGTAAATCCACCATAAATAATGAATTTCAGATTTATGCAGCCAGTTACTGATGTGTTTGCAGTGTGAAAAAAAGTCGGAGTAAATCATTAAGAGTTCCTGTTGGGTCTGACTTCAAATGTACAACTGAGGTTTATTATGCCAAAGATTATTTAATATCTCGCTCTTCTACATTAAAACTAAAAAAGTTGAAATACATTACAAAAATGTAAATGGGTTGTTTACAGTGCTTCATGTGTTTTTAAAGTTATTTAAAAATGATCACCTTTTAACAAGTAAAGGAAGCGGCCATGTCTCAACAGTAGGTTTTGCGTTGTCCTCTGCTGCCATCTGGTGGCCATCAGTAATTACTGCACAAACAGCAGGAAGGATCTCCTTTCCCTGCATCTTGTTTATGCAGCACTTTCAATTTCTAAATTAAGCCATGTCCTCCGTCAGTGTTTCATATCAGCTGTTTTCAGGCCAGCATAAGCATCTTTTAGCATATTTCAGGTGCAGAAAACCTAAGATGGCAGATGAGCTTCACTACAGAGGGGCTTTCATATCATACTGAAGCTTTCTAGTTGTCCGATAGAGAAAAATCTTAATTTTCCCTAAAAAGTTGCAATAAAGGTCATAAATCAGCCACTAGTTTGAATAGAAACGTGAGCCAAAATGGGGGATTTCCACTAGATGGCAGGTTGAGCTCAGACAGAAAGCTGCCTCCATTTTTCTGCTGGAGTTTTCATCAAATCACGTCTTATTCTGCTGGGAACGCCCTCCTCGATTATCACACCTGCCCGCTTCCTTCCTGTCTCCATGCCAGGGGAATGCAGTAGCCTGCTCCCACAATGCACTGCATCTCCCCTCCGTGAGGAAACACTGACATGCTGCTGTGAGCATATGGCACCAGCTTATGGAAAAAAGGAAAGAAATACTTAAATGAGTCAGAAATTAATCTTTGTTTTGACGTACAGTATGTAAATGCAAACAGTCGCACAGGCTTGAAGGGATGGATAGAAGGTGGACTCAGGTGATAACCTTTGTTTTGTAGTTTAAAAGTTTCCCTCAGAGGATACTGATGGAGCTTATTCTCATACAAGGGTAGGGTATAATTGTTCACACACTATATAGTCTTAAATTGCTAAGTGGGATCAAGATTCATTTGCTGAACATAAATCATTCCACTTCGTCTAGATCGCTGTAAATGTAGCCATTTCTGCTCTGGCGTCAGAAATTGTGAAATTTCAAACAGTCCTATGCCCGTTTAGGTAGCTGCTGAATATGAAGACTTTAATTTTAATTAGAGAAAAGTATTAACGGATTAAAATGTTCTTGCAATGGTACAAAATGAAGCATCAATCAGATTTATGTACAAAGCACCCTTCATACTAAAAGCAGCTCAAAGTGCTGTACAGATCAATAAAAACAAACCCACAAACAAACAATTACCCAAACCCACATGGAAAAACGCACAACTTTATGGAAATTGCACAAACTACGTGGAGATGATCCAATTCAGGAAGTAGAGACAAAAAGACGGGTCTTGAGCCTGATCTTAAGGCAGGAACATTTTCTGCAGCCCTCAGGCTCTCTGGCAGGCCGTTCCACAAACGGGGGCCATAATTTTGGAAAGAAGCCTCTCCATAAATGTGAGCTCTGACTCTTGGAACTGTTAGTAGTCCGGTGCCAGAGGACATCAGGCATTTGTGTTATTAGCGATTTTGTTTTGGCGATTTGCTTCTTGCTTGGACCACAAAAGGAAACTTTAGTGAACCCAAAACCCAAAAGAAGTTGGCCAAACAAAGATTTTCAAAGAAACTGCAACCCAGATCTCGTTATTCCTGACACGAAATATATTTCCTTTTTTCAGTTGAATCACAACATTTAGCAAACTAAACACCATTCTTTTAACAAGGTAAACATGTTATGTTTTGGCTTTAATATCATTTATATATCTCTTTCCTAAAAAACATTCAATATTGTACGCTCATTGTATCATTAAACAGTTAAAAGAAAATAAAAGTGAATTTAGTTTTTTAGAAAAATGTTGGTTTTGGCCCTCAAGTACCTTTAATTTGACAGTTTTGGCCTCCATGTCAAGATTTAGCAGCAGCTGTATTAATGTTGTCACGGTGAACTTCACCCCACTGCTCTGACTCTCTGTCAGATGCTCTGGCAACTGCCAGATGGCAGTTTTTCAAAGTCACATCTCCACTTAACTGTGTCCAGTTTAGAAGTCCTGATTCTTTGTAAATCAGCTCATTTAGACACTTACTGTCGGTCTACATGTGAACCAGCTTGCATCAAAGTCGGTATTAAATCAATAAACAGCCTTTATTACATCGTCCTTACCCACATATAGCTCAGATATCAGATGTTTGACGTAATTAAATCCTTTAAGGAGATGAAGATTCTCTTTGTTTTGAGACAGCATGAGTATCCCCTGTCCTTTGCTGCAGATCACATCCACAGCTCTTTGTTTACTCCCAACCACAGTGTGCTGCATTGTCTGTCGGGCCGAGGAAGCCTTGATGGAATCAGGGTCCATTAGCATGGAAGGCAGCGTTGAGGTGACTTTAGCTCCTAATTAAAAACAGATGTGTCCATTTAATAGTCTTAATACTTTGTGGGAGAGCGAGACAATCACCGCAGAAATATCTATTTGCCTCATTAAATCGAGAGGCTTGATCATGATGAGAAGGAGGGTAATGAATGAAGACAGACATGTTTACCGGGTTGTTTAAACAGTGTTTGCTGGAAGGAGAGATTTGTTGTTTAGTGGTGCCATGAGGAGGAAGAGGAGGAGGAGTAGTGGGATGGGGGTCCTCAGGTGAAGACTGGTATGATAAATGCCACATGGAGTCAGTTAAAAACAAGGATCCACCAAGTTTAAACCACTCCTGGAACTGATCCAGGCTGCAGAGTAGTTGGCAGTCATTTCAGGCCCATCTAGCGCAATGAGAGGCTACAGAATTGCCCCGTTTATTTGCTAATTGTCAACACTGTGTAAAAAATCCAAATACAGGTAATCAAACAGTGGAGTCGGATCTGGCTGGCTAATCTATGTAATGAAAATACTGCAGCCATTTTAAATCAGGAAGTAAATTACTATTAAAGCTGCAGTATTTAACTTATAACATATATAAATACATATATTTTTACATATTTGTTGAAACTGTCACTATGTTGTGACAGTGTGGTATGAACCAACCTGAAAAAAAAAAATACTAGCTCCTCTGTCTTCTCTGATTGGTCTAGAAACAACCAATTAGAGCCATGAGGGTCTTAGCGCTGTCAATCACTCATTGCTCTCTGCTACTTGCAGCTCATTTAGTCTATTGTAAATAAAAACTCTTGGATCTTTGTAGACAACACTGTGGCAGTGGAGCATCTTCAGATCCAGCCCATGAAAATCCAAAAATAATCATGGTCATAGTTCCTTCTCTTCATTTTACTTGGTTCAGACTATTTCTTTATTCCCACAATTTCCCACAATCCTTTTCCATATTTTACCAGGAAAATCCTTAAATTAGACAGAATTCCTGTGTCACTTATTGATTTGTCAAGTTTACCATTTCAGGATTATTATGGCATTAACGTCCATAACTTGCATGTCAGTTATGTTTAATTTCTAAATCCAAAAGCGCGCTCTGCTGACTGATGCTGCAGAGTAACAGCCATGTTGTGAGAGTAGGAGAGGGGACAAAGATGTGTGTGGACACTTCAGATTTGCTCAGGGACCTGTTGTCACATCCCATCATCAGAGCGGTGAGTTAACACCAGAAACTGCTGCAGGACAGCTCGCTAAATGGCTGCTGAACCTTAGGAGCAGCAACGGTGTTACCGTTACCATGTCTGCTCAGAGTCCTGCATCATTTCGAAACCAGAAACTGAATCTTGAAAGCCTGGAAAGCCTCATTCTGTTTGGTTATTAGAAGGAAAAGAACAAGCAAGGGAAGGAAAGCTAATGACATCTAAAAGATTAAATTATTACAATAGAAAAAAATACAATAAATAAGGCATAAATAGAACCTGATAGATTTGTGTATTTTAAATCACTAGTCAGTGATCGTTGGCTGATCAATCTCCTATTAAGTCTATATGTTTATTTCTGAAATCGGTGAACAAGTGAAAACCCTGTTAACCCTTCAAAATGCATTACTCCCTTATGAATCACATGGAAAGTGTGCAAAGTGTGCTAAAAACCAAAAGGCTTATAGTAACTCTGGAGGAGTATTTTGCAAAGGGAATGCTTTTCTCTATCAGAGATGGTCGGAGTTGATGTGCAGATGAATGGAACTAAAGAGTGATGCTGGAAAAAATCCAAGAAAATAAGACCTAGAGCAAAGATTCACTTTCCTACAGTGATTGTAAAGATGCATGCAGAGCTGCAACAGATTGTGCTTAGATCAGAAATGTCGAGGTCAAAGCCTGAGGGACACATGAGGCTGACAGTTCAATTGTATCCTGCATGCTAGATTACAGTGGACCCCCTGTTGGGTCTAAAAGCATCCAGTAATAGCTGAATACTTGAGTTCCCGTCTAAAAAACTTATCAAATAAAACTTGTTCAAACACCAAATATACCTCAATATGCATTAATATGCACAGTGGAAACTATCTTGGCACTACAAGTTTTTTTTATATATATTATTTCTGCTCTTGGTAGGTAAAGCCAATCAGCACAAAAGAAAATAAATGGTGCTGCCCAATTGGCTGCTTTGCAAATGCCAGACTATTGTATGTCAAGTTGGCGTTTCAGTTTCCCAACCTGCATTATCTTTGGAATGTCTTAGATAGGTTGTATGGAAAAAAAAAACACACGCAAAAAGGCGAATCTGTGAATAATTTGGAGTCATATTAAACTGAAAAAAACATGCAGCAGTCCAATGTTTTTCATATATCCCATTATTAACGATCCGCCAAGTTGGTTTCATACCTCAAACACCAATCACAATCTGTGCTTGTGCAAAATTTGGAAGCAGTGCAGAAACTTCCTGCACTCTGTGTTAATTAAAGTACTGACAAACCAATGCAGCCTCGCTGTCTTTCCAAGTGCACATTATGCTAATAAACTGAGCATGCTGAATATTGATTTCACAACTTTTTGAAATCCTGCACACATTTGACATTGAGAAGAAGCACAGCTACACTTAAGGTCCAGCTTAAGTGTAGAAGTTGCACTCGTCAGCTATGTCTTCAAAAAAGCTTAAAACTCTCCTTTGCCAATATTACACTAGTTTCAGAAACAAAATATGTTCTCTAATGATTTTTAACATTTTCATCTGATGAAACTGAAAATATAATACCCATAAGAGAAAAACGAGATGCATTATCATTTTATTTTTGTCTGATATAAGTGAATGACACTGACAGGTTATCATTAATAAAGCCATGCACTAAAGAAGTAATTTACTCCTCAGGGAGGTCTCCCTCATTTTCCGCTTCGATTCAAGTGCCAAACCAAAAGGCTGGCAGTGTGTCACTCAGTCAGTCATCCAGTATAAAGGTTGTTGGTGAAGTTGTTAGCATAAATAATCAGCTAATTGGCTCTGGACAGTTCTGCTGTGTGCGCTGGAAAATAAAAAGATCCCCTGAGAAATGAATTCACCTCCAGCTGGGAGCGGTTGTGGTGATGGTTGTGTGTATGTGGTAAAAGACGGCATAAAGATAGGCAATGAAATATGGGAAAAACGCTACAAGAACAGAGATGATACAGAGAAATGCTCGAGAAATTTGAGAGTAAAGATGTTAAGCTTATGTTTGCAGTTTGAGATTTCTGATTAATCTTTGACAAGATACTGGAGGGACAGTTAATTAGCTAAACAGGTAGTTCAATATTTTTCTAAGAGGATTATGATCTCACTTTGGAGAGTCAGACATTTTCAACAGAGAAGTCAACACTAACTCCTCAGAATTAAGCTAGCTGCTTATGTTAGAGTTAAGCTAGCTGCTTATGTTAGAGTTAAGCTAGCTGCTCCTAGAGCAGACAGGTAATATCTTAGTCAGGTGCTAGTACAGTGAAAAGGAAGAAATATTTGTTGCATTAGTGCACCTACAAAAATTTTGTAAATACATTTTTGCTCACAAATATATCAAATATGAGTCTGCATTGCTTGAATGCATACGCAAGTTGAACTCAACATTTTTCTCAGTAGATACATTTTAAATATTTCCATTAACATGAAAATTACACCTGATGTTGGTAAAATGCAGCTAATCCACATTTTTTTCCTTTTGTCAAGATGTTAATCTTTAGTTTTTTTCAGTCAGATCTTCAAATAGTAGAGATCAAACTCTAGATTTCTGCTTTGCACATTTTAAACAAAAGCGCAGATCATACCTAGACAACATTGGTACTTTGTTAATGGTGTTTAGTTACTTTTCGGCAGTGTTGGGGAAAAACCATCAGGCAGCTGTAAATTAATACCACGTGTTTAGTAAAATTATTAAACTTTGGGGGGTGCATGGTGTCTTCCCCCTTTTCTCTTCCCATTTCCTGTTTGGTCTGCTTCAAATAAGGGCTACTAGGGACAGAAAAAAACTTTTAAAAATTTTATAAATTACATCTGCAAAAATATGTCTTACACTCTGTAAGCTGTTCCAACAATCTGTTAGAAAACATCTGTCTAATCCCAAAGTCCTATAAAAGGTTGAAAAGAAATTTGGCAAATTATTGTTTTGTCTTTAGTTTGTGAAACTTCAATTTTTCACCAACTGGAACATTGCAGATGTTAACTTATGACCTTTTTACTCCCATTTTCTCAACAATCCAACAACTGAACGCTGATGTGGATCATGCGTCACATTGAATATCAACTCTCTTTTGAGCAGAGCCTTATCAGCGCTCAGGGAGCTGGGCGACGTCGACTGTAAACATGGATGTGCAGACAGGGACCAAGGCATCTTCCGAGGGGGTAATTATTATTATTAGCACTCCAAGCTGCACTGAATCCCCTGAGGTCTCCAACAATGAACATCCGCATGGGTGCTGCGACAGGCTCTTATCTAGGTATCACAGTGAGTCAGCCTAAAGCTAATACCCAGGCTAATATTGCTTGCCAAGTGAAGCCAGTGCTGATCTAATAGCAGCAATGAGGGACAGGTGGCTGAAACCATGGGGACACGTGTCACTCACGGCCGTCCGGAGGCGCTACTCCTTGGGCTGTAATTAGTAGCCGGTGACAACAAGACTCAACAGAGGCAAAGCAGTATGCCAAGCAGGTACACAAGGGTCTGTGCAGTAATAATTACCAGACACCAAAACAATCAGTCCCAAGTGCTGAATTTTCTATTACATACATGCTGTCAAGTTTTTCATTGATAACAGCAGCAACTAAACAAAAACATAAAATGTGTTCATTTGAGCAGCATTTTATGAGTTGTGTAAAACTTTCAATCCTTCATGTTAAGGAGTCAAATGTCCAACTACTGAGTACTGCTGGCTTTAATAAGAATTAGCATTATACTTTACAGTTTTGAACTTTAGAGTAATTTTTACAGTTAAGCAACATACTTCAATTTAACTCAGCTAGCAACTCTATTTATTTTTTTTATAGATTTAGCAGTTAAATGGTGCATTCACACCAGCTTGGCTTAGTCCACTTTAATCCATAAAGTCCGGTTTGTTTGGGTGAATGTGAATCTGCAATCAAACTTTGATGCAGAGTGAAAGACAAAAAGGGTTTCAGTTGGGTTGAAGTGAACTCTGGTGCAGTATGAAAGCATATGTGAATGCAAGTGTACCAGAGAATGCTCCAGAAGCAGGAAGCAGACTACAACGCAGTGCATTCTGGGTAAATACAACCAAACCAAACACTCGGGTCTAGTGCCAGAGGGAGAAATTGTTTTCAGTGTTTTATGAAGAAGAAATCCTACAATCACTCAAATCTGACGCTACTCAATTTTTGTTAACATTTTGTGAAGAAGGAAGTTGCACTCCGGTCTTCTTCAGAGGTTTTCATGTTTCCTGCAGTAGTTCTTGGTAGCGCCACCACTGGCGAGGGAAGGAACAGGTTTGTCAAAGGGTTTAGGTCGTTTGGCACAATGCAGTGTGAAACCGAACCACACCAGCTGAAAATGCAACAAATGCAAAAATATTACAGTAGTAATTTAGTTTTACATATAAGCGATCAAGACCCCCTGCTCTTTCTAGTTTCTTAAACGTCCATCTTTCACAAATTCAGCATATTTTGTGGTTTCACAGGAGGAGAAATTCGATGGAAAACAGAAAACTGAAAGAAGGGCAGAAAAAGCAGGTAAAATTAAGAAACAAATCATGTTTTCTGCTGTGATAAAACTCCATAACAGACTGGAAGCTAAACTACAACCTAATTTTTTATTTCTGTTTTTAATCACAAACCTTGTTTTCAACTTTGTAAGAAATGAAAAGGTTGAGTAAAAGTCTGCAATTCTTAACAGAGCTTTGCATATTCGTAGTATTGGCAAGAGATTCATAGTGTTTATGGTTTTAAATATCCTACCTCAATATTCGTCCACTGACTGAGTAAAATGTCAGTTAGTAGCTTACAGCTCAACCACCTGCTTTATCAACAAGCTTCTGGCATCAATCTGGATGGATTTCTTGGAAGACTCCATCAATTAATTTAATCCTCACATTGAAAATGTCCCACCATAAATCTTGTTCTCCTACAAAAGTCTCAGTTCTTGTCTCATTTGACCTTAAAGCTTTTCTCAGCAACCATTTGGCTTGTCCGTATGGACATCTGCAAATTTCACTCTAGCATGAAAGCTTCAACACTGGAACAATGCCTTCTTTATCCCCTCAGTCCATGCAGATTAAAACCTACTTTATGATAATAAATTAAAAATATATATTTTCCCTTAGAGATATTTATGGATGTCTCTCAGTCCAAAGATGTTATCCATCTATGGATTTTCAAAAATCTTACAGAATAAATAATTGGTTTATAATCATATTATTCGTCTGGACTCTTTCTTTACAGAAAATAAAATCTCTTTAACTTTAGATTTTCAATAAACACCTGAGGTTTTACGTTTAAAACGTCATCATTGTTCTGAGCTTTGATCAGTTCAAAAGTACTGTTAAACTATTTGCATGCTGGCAGCTGCAATTAATTATGATGACTTACAAATATGTTTTGGGATTGTTTTGATATTGTAGAACATTGAGCACAATTTAATAGACAATTTGGGTCAGAGAAAATTTGGAGAATTATCACAGAATACGTGCAGTCAATTCTTTTTGGACAATTCTTTGTATTGCGTTGAAAAGAATTGGTAAAAATCACACAAAGGCTGAAATCAGTGGTGCACATGACCGTGCTAGGTGCATTTAATCTTCTGTCCAAAACCATATTTTGACTCCTCAACAGCGGTTTCTCTAAGTGACTAAACAATTTCACCATCTGTGAATTTCCATAATTTGACAGGTTTTATGTTTTCAATGAAATTCAATGAAATTCAGACAGCTGCTCCAGATAAATACAACTACAAACAGGTTCTTTAAATCCACTGGTGGTCTAATGTGCAGTTATAATGTAGCTGCATGCTAAGCACCTCATTGTTAGCTTTGATATTAACGGCGTTGCTATGCCCACATTTGTAAATGGTTTTGAATAAAAGAGTCTCTCTAATGCAGAGGTGATGAATATAAAAAGTCTGTCATAAATTAATTAATTTATCAATTAATTGCATGATAAATTAAAATGAGCTTGATAATTTACATTCTGATCATTGACAACTTTTAAGGGCAAGACTTCATAATCCATTTTATTTGTGTTTTCGGATGCGTGTGGTTTGTATTCCTGTTTTATTTATCGTTTTTGGTTGTTTTACTTTTAATATTTTAAATATCTTCCAGTGTGAGGTGTTCTTTACAAAATCAAAGTGTATTGGTCTTTTAGCATATATGCTTGAAAATGGTCTTAATCACAATCATTTTTGGGACAACTTACTATCCAATAACATTTATTATGCTATTTTAGATGTATACCAACATCTAAAATATTTTCAGAATTCATTCTCCCAAGTCAAGTTGTTTTCTGACTTTTCAAACTGTTTTATATATGACTGACAATTTTATGTCAATCATCAATGACATAAAATTTTATAATTGACATAAATTCATAAATGGTGAAAATACAATTACAATTTTCACCATCTTTATCTATTAAAGCAAATGTTAAGTAAGGTGATCCTCTAGATGAGGAGAGTTTTGTTTGATTCGTTATGACCCCACCTCAAATGGAAGAATGAGTTTTTTTCATTTCCTATACAAATCCGATCTTTTATAAGGTCTTGATATTTTTGCTTTGAATGTTTTTGGACTGAATAAGCCACAGAACCAAAAGGAAGTCACTTTATTCATACAGAAGGGCAGCTGAGATTTGAACTTCCACCTTTGTGTAAATTTGGAGGTGAGAATAGGAAACACAACCTGCAGATTGTGTAGGCAGTGCAGTACAGAAAATATAAATAAAACAAGATGCATCAGAATTATTAGTCAGTACAGTATATATATATATATATATATAATTTAGTTCTGAAAGATTTCAGGAACATATTTCTTGTGATTTTATTTTAATCAGGTTGCACTTCAGGTACACCTGTTCATTTGTTTAATACAAATGAATTAGCCAATCAAAAGGCAGCATATCCAGTACATTTAACTGTCTACATGTGGTGAAGATTACTGACATGTAGGAGCATCAGAAGAGGAAAACGAAGGGAGTTTATAATTGGCGTGTTTGGTAGTGTGGGACGAGTTTGTCTTTAATATTTCAGAAACTTTAAATTTTTATCCAGAAAAGTTGTTAGTGGCCACCTGTTCATGGTTTACCCAGACTACTGTCCCAATGGCTGCTTCCTGCCCCTGCAAGGAAAACTCAAAGGATGGAGGGATCTTGACAACGTTCGGCTAAAAATTCTCAAAATAATCCTTTGTCACTTTTTAATACAGACGAGGATTAGGCCATTGAAAAGAAATATCTGATTTAAATAAATAAATCCAAATAAATAGTAATTTGTAGGTGTATGACAATTATATTGTTGGCATCTAAAAACAATCACACAACTATTTCTTCTTTTTTATAGGATTTGCACATTTGCACTTGACCCACATTTTTTGGTAGATTTGAGTTTTAAGACTAAATTTGTCTAATGGCGAATAAACAATTTAAACAATTCTGATTTTGCAATTAAAGTCAAAATTGTTCTTTTTTGTCAGTAACCCTAATCCTCACCTTGCAATCGATTAAAATAGAAACGGAGTTAAAATGAGAAAAGATCTATGAAAACATCTCTAATGTTGTCGTCCACTAGGCATTAGCAAGGATGTGAAAATCACCCTACGGGCTTATTCTTTCAAAAAAATGACAACTTTACAGTAATAAGTGTGAAAAAGCAGAGATTCGTGCCCAAACCCTTTACTTAATTTATCATTTTAATAAAGGAAACAAATATAACAAATACTGTTTGGGATATGAAGGAAAGTGCAAGCTGACAAAGATCTGCGCTCTGAGACCTCCCAATGCGGCTGTTGCTGCTACACAGTATCTAAAGCCGAAACCCTCGCTGCACCGAGCCCAGGGGCTGATGGGAGTTCTCCGGGGAACCATTAGTGAGCGGCTCGTCAATGTGGTGTGCAGGGAGGAGGCGCAATTCACGGGAGAGTGCCGAAAGAACTCACAACACTCTAACACCACCTGTCACCCCTGCGCTTAATGAGAAACACAATTAGCAATTAACAGTGCGATCTGTCAGGGCTAATACCTGCCTCCCTGCATGCACGGACACACAGACACACACACACACACACACACACACACACGGGGAGGGAAACCAGACCCCTTTTATCAGCACTTCCATGCAGGTATGAAATGAGCCTAAACAAGCAGATCAATTAGACAGGTGATGTAATGTTGTGAAACCTAAGCTGATGCCTCGGTGGCAAATCTTCCTGCAACATCCTCACTCTGCTTCACAGCGACTGTTAGGGTGAAACTAAGGAGGATTTTTATCACCCTGCAGGGAGCTCAACCTAAAATGTGAATAAGCTGTGCAGTGGCCATAGATCAGGTGGCAACAGCTACCACTGTGTGCAATGAAATCTGTCAAAATCCATTGTGACGCTGTGTTACAACTGAGAATTAACTATAATGAAAAGCTGCAGAGATTCACAAGCACTTTTTGGAAAAAAAAAAAAAAAGCTCAAAGAGATCATTTAAAGATTTAATGAAATACATGAAATCTAAAAATTATTTAAAGAAAAAATACATTGAAACAAACGTCTTAATGAACTGTTAGTTGCTTTGATTTTTGCTTTCTGCTGAAGCAAAATTCACAAAAATGTAACTTTCAATTAAGTCTGTCATGATAAATTTTGCTGGGTGATAAATTGCACTAGAAGTTATTGCTTTAAATATTGAATAATTATGTCATCCTAGTCCCACATTAAGATGGTTAATCTTAAGCGAGAGGCGATGGCGCAGTTGGTAGCACTGCTGCCTTGCTGCACCAAGGGCCCAAGTTCAAATCTGTCTTTGCTTGTTTGTTAAGCATTTTGAAGAAACTTCAAAATACTAAGCTCCACGCAATACTACGAGCATCTTACAGTCTTACAACACCTGTCAATGCTAAAAGGAGTCTTAAATTATCCTAAAATATCATCACCGGGCCTACGGGAGGCTCTTGCTACTGGGTGATGTTAAAGAGCAGAAATTGACTTCAGCAGTTTTCATTGGTAGTTATTACAAGAAAATAAGAAGTTCTAAAACTAATTTGTAGGAAAATGGAGGCAACTGGATTCACATGTCCAATGTCAATGTTCCACAGATTAGGAGGAGTGACAGCGAAAGGCCGGTCTCCTCTGCTTTTAGGAATATACAAGAGAAATTTATTATTTAACCAAAGTGTTTTAGAGACAAAGTGGCTGTGAAGAAGGTCTTGAAGATAAGCTGGGTTGAGGCCACATAAAGTTTTAAAAACCAATAAAATAATTTTAAAATGAATCCGATAAACTGGCAGCCAATGCAGAGAGGCCAGTACTGGTGTAATGTCCTCTTGTTTCCGGGTTCCAGTTAAGTCTCGCTGCGGCATTTTGAACCATTTGGAGACGCTGTAAAGAAGATTGGTCCATATTTTCATATGAGTTGCAATCGTCTAAGCGTGTAGTGATTTAACCTTTAAGGCGCAGATGAAGAAAGAGATTTCACGACAGAGCTCACCTGCTGATCCAATTGAAGAAAATTGTCAAAAATGACACTCGGCTACTAACAGAAGACTGATAAAAAGGAGCCAGAGAACCAAGAATGCTATTAGATTTACTAATAAGGACCTTTTGTCCAAACAGAATAACTTGAGTTTTATTAGATTTAAGTGAATAAAATGTTGGTTCATCCAGCATCAGAGAAAAAGTTTCCTTGGTATGAAGCAAACTTGGACTTACAATTGTGACAAAGTAATGTTTTTTATAGTGAATGTGTAAACAGACAGCTTCAACTTTATTCAGAAAACCACTTTCTGTAAATGATGCATAAGGTGATCATCAGAAAATAGCTCATCTGTAACCACGTCATGTATTAGACTCGATATTTTCTAATCCATCTTAAGGTGTAATCCAACCAAAATGTAATTAAGTACATTTCTGGTCAAATCAGTTCAATCTACGAATGTTTCTGAAATGACAAACTGTAAAGTATTTAGAGGTTCAGCATTCAGGATACACAATCCGACTCAAAGATGAGGAATCATTAGCGTTGGCTGATGGTGTTGCTCTGTAGCTTTCCGCTATCAGTTTGTAGCTTTGTTTTTTGTTTTTTTTTATGTCTAAAATGTGTCTTGTTAATGAATCGCAGTGGGCAACAGTTAAGTGAAAAGTTTTTCAATTTTCGAGCCGTCACAAAGAATCATTATGTCCTTTTTTAAGCAGGTGGGAGTTTTTGAATTCATACGTCTTCAGCCACTTGAATGCATTCTGCCGAATAAAGAGCTGTGAAAGTAAATGGTACTTAAGATGGAAAGGTTTTTTTTTTTAATTCCACTTTGTGAGGTAAATATGATATTTCCTTTCAGTGGCACAGAAAGTTGTCAAAGAAGCTGTAAACAACTTTCCTGATTTCAATTCCTTATATTCAAGTGGTTTTTTTTCTTGTTTTTTTTTTTTTTTTTTCCATTTCAGAGACACGTTGAAAACTTTTGCATTATGAATTTTTTGACGAAACTCCCTCTGTAAAAAAAAAAAAACAAAACAAACATCCACCAACACACACATTCGACAACAGCATTGTTCTAATTGGATTACACCAAATGTGTGTCTGTTTGCATGTGTGGCATCTCCAGCATAGTAATTGTGTCAGCCTTGTTGGTCAGCAGGGAATTGAAGTGTTAAATCCAATTCTGAATTTGTTTCTCTTGTACAGAGGAGGGGGAGATGTAGCGTGAGTCGCTACCATATGTTCCCATCCCCAATTCGGAGGGATTGAATATGGATGAGGAACAACACGGGGTCCTGGCGTCACCACTGGTGGCACGTTTACACTCTGATGGCGTGTGCTTGTGTGGTATCAGACGGGAAGTGGAGTTGTTGGCGCCAGTACTGTAAAGCCAAATAACGAAGGCAAAATGTATTCA
Source organism: Poecilia latipinna (assembly GCF_001443285.1). Lineage (NCBI taxonomy): Eukaryota > Metazoa > Chordata > Actinopteri > Cyprinodontiformes > Poeciliidae > Poecilia > Poecilia latipinna. The sequence goes on along the minus strand of NW_015112926.1, from coordinate 231,861 downwards.
GTGGTTTTGACTTTTATATTTTCGAAAGTGCAGAACAGGATGAGCCGATGAGAAGACGTTTAAGAACAGTTTGTCGTAATCACACTGAAATAGGAAGAGCAGTATTTTCCCACTGTGCTAATAACTAATAGGGAAGATATCTGAGTTTCTTTAGAAATTTACATAAAATCTGTTAGGTTCCCATTTTACTTTGGCACAAATAGTCATGCCTCATGAACTCATGTTTTGGGCTTTGATGGTTTATTTGAACTTTGTTCAGGTTGGAATATTTGTACAACATCACACTGAAGTTATGCAAAAAAGCAATTTGGAGCACAATAATGGATTTCTGCAAGATTATTTCACATCCATGCATGTCAAAGTCACACACAGACCTATTGCTGGACAATAAACAACATGTCGCAATAGACAGATGATCAATATCGATAGATAATACATCCGATAGAATATTATAGAATATTTACTGAACTTCAATCTAGAACAGCAGAGCATTCTGGCAGATGTAGGCAGAGGAAAGGCTCAACACAGTCAGGTAATAAGGTTGGTGGAATCAACTAATTCGCTCACTCACTGGTTACCTAGCAGCTCACTCACTTTTGGTTGCCTAGCAACAACCTGTTGAGTAACTGGCGTAGCAGCAGCTTCAGGTTTTGCCGCTGTGCCTCATAACTGCTTAAAGGAGTGAAAGCTGTGTGTGAAACAGCAAAGGTCGCACCACCAGTTTGGCAGTATTTCAAATATTTAAAAGAAAAAAAAAACTAATCAATGATGATGATCAATACTGACAATTATTGCTATTGACTGATATGAAACGTTTATTGTGATAAGTTTGTTTGGAACTATTGTCCTTGTCCTGTGAGAGTTTAAACAATCTAGCTGTTGATCTTGGATGATGATTAAAGTCCATCCGATCTCAGCAAAACATCTACAGCAAAGACAATCCTACTGCATTATACCACCACCACTGAGCTTGATCGTTGGTATAACGTGGCAAATTCATTCAACATTTGTCTCGTATGACCATGAAATTTTCCTCCAGAAGGACTTTGGCTCATCCAGCACCATATTTCAGTCAAGCTTGACGTTGTAGAAGGAGTTTGTTTCTTGACTGAGGCCTTCTCAATCCATGGTGATGCAAAATTGGGTTTACAGTGAACAGTAATATTCATGATCCAGCAGATTCCAGGTAGTGGAAATGTAGTGGTTCCTGGGATCTCACGAACATGCAAACATTTTTCCTTAGTCTGGGGTGAAACCTTTACTAAACATCCTATAAATTCTCTAAATCCAGCTGTTCTGTAAAGGACTCAGATGTTTGTCTCTTAATGGAAAAGCTGCATAGAGAATTTTAAGTAATACAGCAGACAGATCAGGGATACATTTGTGGAGACCATTAAAGCAGAGTTAGGTTATAAACCAATATGAAAAGCACTGGGCATCACTTATTCAGTCATTTGAAAAAATGAACAAGATTGCTTGACCATAAGCTTGCCAAGACAAAGTTTTCCACCTAAACCAGGAGGACTGGCAGCAACCAGAGGCCAAAGCCAGCTCTTAAGAAGCTTTAGAGATCCACAACTCAAATGGAAAAATCTGTCCAAGGGAAAATGTTATTTGTGAACATCACAAATCTATTTTTTATGAAGGAGTGGCCAGAAGAATGCCATTATTTAGAGAAAGCAATAAGTCTTGGAAGTTTCGTGTATAGTTTTAAGCTACTAAGAGGACACAGCAAATATGAAAGACAAAGATTTGACTTTTTATGCAAAAATACCGAGCGGTGGAAAAATACCAGCACCCTAAAATATCCTCACAAAGAAGAATGGGCGTATTTTTCAACATGGACAAGACATCTAGTCAGAGTTGATTTGAAGTTGGATCCAGATAAAAACAGAGCAGCGGGGAAAGAAAAACTGTTGGAGACTGCAAAAGACTTGAAACTGGAACGAAAGTTTATTTTCCAGCAGGGCAACTGGCATTAACAAACTGCCAAAACTAGACTGGAGAGGTTTAGATCAATGAATATTCATTTGTTAGAATGGTCTAGTCAAAATCCACACCTAAGTCTAATAAAAAATATGTGGCAGGTTTTGAAATTTACCTTCCACAAAATCTCTCCTTCAAGTTTGACTGAGTGTAAACCTTTAAAAGAAAATGTGGAAAATAAATTGCATCTACACTGAATTGTAGTAAAATGATGACTAATGTGGTTGGAATGAAGTAGGGAAAACATTTTTACATCCTGTCACTTAGAAAAGACAGGTTTAGGTACAAGGAAAAGATCAGGTGAAGAAGTCCAAACATTTATGAAAGTTTCCTCCAAACACAGAAAATAAATGGAAATCTGGACATAGAGCTCCAGAAAAAGCTAATTTACTTTGTATGTACTAATAAATTCAGAATGTACCATCTAAAAAATGTGCACCAGCACATATCAAAAAGCTGAGGTTATTATTTGATTGACAAAGTTTCTCAGAGGAAGTGCCACACAGATGCACAGAATAGCAATCAACACCCTGCAGTAAACACGTTACTGTACACCCCAAAACAAGGCATGGCTCCCGTGGTTTGCAACTTGGAGTGAATAATGAGGTGTTAACAAGTTGTAACAATATTTTTTCTAATATTCAGCGATGCCTTTGTTTTCAGACGGAGAAATATGAAGAGAGTCCTAGGATGTGTAAATTGTAGTTACCAGGGGGATAGATGAAGATAAGCAGAAGGAAATGGTGAATGTAGTGAGGGGGAAAAAAGCTTTTTTCAACAGATGTGCATGTTTTGGCTTTTGTTTTCTTAAGTAATACTAAAAAGGTAATAATTAATAGATTCGTTTGTGAACTTGTTAGCGGTATTGCATAATGCTCACTGAGTTTAACGGAAATTTCAAGAAACAGGCAATTACTTGGTATTTAGTCTGTTTCTGATGTTACTTCCACAGAGATTGCCAAACTCAGCCCAGGTACACCTTCACAAAGTAAAACCAGCCACTCGTTTTACATAAACTACAATTATACCGATAAGACAAAGTAACTATCCATAAATGGGACCGTTTCTTTTAAATTAGAAAGTTTATTAGCTTGGAAATTACCAAGATAATAAAAATTGGGCCTCAAACCAACCATCTATTTGAACTAAAGAAGAAACCAAGGTGTTCCAATAGGCCAGTCAAAGTCCAGATTAAACTCAATCTGATCATACTAATGTCTGCAAGGATTTTGAGTGTTCGCAAGGTAAATGTTATATTTTCCTCCATTATTTAAAATATTGGAAAAGGTTAATAATTATTTGACCTAAAGGGGTCATTTTGTTGTAGTCTTCAATGAATGACTCATTATGATGAACAGTTCTTAATTTGAGGTTGAGTTCAGATCTTTCATAAGCTTCATATCTTCCCACTTTTATGCAGATTACATTGAGCTAAACTACTAGATCAAGACTTCTGAGATTGTGTAGAGCAAACGCTTCAACTGAATTTAAGACGGTATGGTTCTTCTAATCAGGCAACAAGTTGGACTTTTGAGTTTAAGCCAAAGTTAAGAAATTTAGTTGCAATTTTCAACGAGTCAATATATCTGAGGTGATTTAAGATACTTTACTAAAGCTGAAATATCTTCAAATTAAAAAGTTTAGTGGCAAAATGTAGTTACATTATTCAAACTTGCTTTTCCTGAAAATCTTTTAAAATATCTACTTTTAAATATTTGTACATGTTACTTTCCCATTTGACTTTTTAATTATGTTTCAATGTAATCATTTCCCAGTGTTCTCAGTGTCTTTGGGGAGCATGTTATGATTTTTATTGTTGAAAGGTGCTATGAATAAAATTTTATTACTTACAAGATTTTAAACCACATCACTCCTGGAGAATGTCAGTGAAATATCAGCTTTAATTTCGCTGCGGGACTAAAAACCAAACATTTGGAGTGAAGGAGAGGGATTATCCAATCAAAACTATTTTTGGAGTCGGCCATTTTAAATGCCCCGTTTCTGAAACCACAAAACTCGTTACAAAGAGTCAGTGGACATTTTACGCAACACAGAAATATTTGAGCTGAAGATCTACAGAAATGTCCTCAAACTTCAGATTGTCTTCATTTGATCAGATGTCCAGACGATCGCATCGCATCATATCAAGAATGTTCCTCTTTTCAGGCATTATTTCTTTACAAAGTTCAGTTGCATCCATTTAGTCAACAGCAGTTTTGAAGCATCACTCGACCCCACAATGCTACACTTTCTTCTTCTGTCTCTCTTGAGCTCCCCACTCTACTTTTTTTTTTTTTTAGCTCATGAGAGGAGACGTGGCCATAAATCTCAGAGCAGCTAATGAACTGCATTTAACAATAAAATGCACTGGAAATGGAACATTTCATTTACAAGGAGATCAATGGCAGAGACAAACGCCCTTCTCAGAGCGACTAGTTAGCGAGATGATGTTCCGCAGGCAATCCAATCAATCACCGCACACCGACACCGATATCAATCAGACGAGGGGATACAAGAGAGAACAAAAAAAAGAAAAAAGATTTCAAGTATTTCTGGTAAAATGTATGCAGGGTCTTTATTTAAATCAAGCTTCTCGTCACTTAATCAAAAGTCCACAATACTCCCCTTATATTTCTTGGATAATGTTCCTGTATCCTTTTCAGAACCAACTCGGTTTCCCTCTTTTTCCTTCCCCCTCATCCTCAGCAGTTAAGAGGCAAAAAGAGGAGAAGAGTGAGTGATAACCATCCGGGGAGTCGAGTGCTCCATCACCACCATCTCCATCTGCGACCCGACAAGTTCATAATGCCAGGCATCTGCTTTCATTTATAAAGACCTCACTTAGCCCTCTCACACACACACACACACACACTCTCTTGCAGTCTCTCCAGCTCTTATTCTGCACCCGACTCTCCTCGTCTTCTACCCATCCGGCTGGCTCTTGTCCCTCTCGTTCTTCAGCTTCTTTTAAAAAAATCCTCTTAAATAAGTCTGAGAGTGGAATCCTTTTCACTCTCCTTTCGCTTGGGTTTGAGTGCGTCTGCAAATTGGTGCAAAAATGAAGATTTGTGGATAGTTTTCATTTGTCCATATTAGTACGATTATGGAAGAAAGCTTAAGAAAAAAACTAGATAATCACTGAAGAGATTTTGGGAACTTTAAGTATTAAGTTTTAAAATTAAAAATATTAGTATTCAAGTGTTTCATTTTGTATGATGTTCTTTAATATTTACAACTACATTGAATAGGTTTAAAGTCGCCTTCTTAAGAAACACAATTCCCTTTTTAGGGACTAAATTATTTTATATTTACACTACAAAACAGAAGTTGGCGAACAAGGCACTTGTAGCCATTAGGGGGCGCACTTCTCCCACAGTACAAAAACCGATCTTAGGAGAAAACAAACAGAAAGGAGAGGGAGAGAAGAAAAACTTGCTGTATCCATTATGAAGTAAATTTTCTGAAATTGGTTTTTATCATGAAAAATAAAATGAAACATCTGTTGTAAATATATTTGGATACATTAGTGTGTCCTCAGAGGGCTGCATGGAAATCACAGGCAGTGCATGCGTGTATGAGACTTGGTGCACGCACATGCTTCATTTATGCAATAAAGTGGCCACACACAGTTTCAAAACAAAAAAACAGGCCAGAGCTTTGAACTGAAGAGTGGCCCTTAAGTAGTTCTGATGCTTGCACTTCACCATTAAACTTCTGCCTGGGAGATTAAAAAGACAAATTATACAAGGAGGAGGAAAGATTTGGATAGTAAGCAGGTAGAAATGTGTTATTAACGTAATTACCCCTGACTAAAATATATATATATGCAGTCCCACAGAAACAAACGGCATTGCTAGTTTCCTTATAGTAGCTGAAGCATAAAGGTTTGCAATAAAACCTTGCAGTGTATCAAGACATCAGCGCTAGTTTTGGCTCCTACAGGGAGGAACTTTTACAGCTTTTACACTATTTTACAAAAATATTTGTAGCAGAAGGGGTTTAAATCGGCAAAAGTGTAGCAACAGACTTAATTGAATAAAAAAAAATTCAACTTTGGGTAAGAAAAGAAAAAAATTGATTATTTTTACATAATTTGAACACTTTGTATAATATCTAATTTCCATTTCTTTTTCGTCTCTTCCACATTTGGACCAGTTAACTCATGAAATATAATCAAAACATATAAAGAGAGGAACCTGGTAATGTGGATCATTTGTGGGAGTTATATAGCCAGTTTTTCCTACAACAGAGAAGATTTTTTTTATCATAAAAATTTTTACTTTTCCTCAAAACAGGTAAGAAATTTCCCAGAGGTGGATACAAACTGATGCATCCAGTGGTGACAAACTGAGCACAAAATGACCAAAACGTGAAAAGTGGAAAAAGTTCCACTGATTTTGGAAGGGGGCAGTAAAAAAAATACAAACATTTACTCAGAAACTACAGACAGAACCTAAAGTTGTATATCAAAAAGGTCAAGATTAAAGTATAAATAGATATTGAGAGTTAAGGGAACTGAAATATCCCCCCCAAAAAATGCAAAAACGGTAAAACTTGTTGAGTTAATACACACTATTAACAGCAGCTTCTGGAATATACATGTTCACACATGGGTTTACTTCCATTATTTAAAGACATGCATGTTTAGCATCATTTGTTACCCTGAATTACCTTTAGGTTCATGTACATGAGAACTATGTTGTGCCTGTGAAGGGCAGGAAACAGAAAACCAGATGGATTATTATTTTTACTTTGCTTAGAAGAAGGATGCACTATAATTTGAAAACTCAAAATGAGAAAAAGAAAAAAGAGTTAAAAAAAAAGCTATGCAATACTGAAGTTTTAAACAATTTTGTTTTTCAGAAAGCACATTTACTTTTGTGTATCTTCTTAAAAACGTAGAAACTTTGAATCAAGTAACTTCAATTAAAGCAAAGCAACAAAGAAACATATGGACAATGCTGAAGACAATCACTGCTAACAATTGACACTTGGTAATTGCACTTGTAGTCGCAGCAAACTACACTGCTCAAAAAAATAAAGGGAACACTCAAATAACACATCCTAGATCTGAATGAATGAAATATTCTCATTGAATACTTTGTTCTGTACAAAGTTGAATGTGCTGACAACAAAATCACACAAAAATCATCAATGGAAATCAAATTTATTAACCAATGGAGGCCTGGATTTGGAGCCACACACAAAATTAAAGTGAAATGTTCCCTTTATTTTTTTGAGCAGTATATAAAAGGTCCAGAAATCACTTGCAGGAACATGAAGTTGGACGAAGCATTTCCCAGCTCTCATTCAGAGGAGGAGACTTGAATTAAAAGCTTTCTGTTCCTAATAAAGTGTCACAACAGAGGGTGGTTTGTATGGCAAGCTCAATGGTCATATATTGCATACATTTATACTATGTCCTTATCAGGTGAGATGTTTGCTTACCACACCTGGTGCTCAAACAGTCCCAACAGATGAGCTACATTTACTATTTTAACACTTAGAAATTATTAAGTTCTGTATTTCATTTTTACTTGCACCAAGTTAAGCCAAATAAGCAACAAAAGGAGGTTTTCAACATTGTTTTATTATTATTGTTATTATTGCTATTATTAAGAAAGCTATGTCACTTTTCACTGAAGCTGTGATAGTTGGCCTTTCACAGGAAGTCATTATTTAGCTGTAACTTTTCAACTCTGATGGAAGCAGAGCTCAGTTTGTCAAGTAAAACTGGTTGATATCAGTCACATTAATATTTTTGTCCATGCACATAAATATTTCCCTGAATTTTATAAGTTCAGTATATTGACAAAATGCCATAATGCAAATAGTGCATAGAAAGGCAGTATTTTGTATAAATTACTGACCATCACATAGAGCTGTCTGTTTCAACAAACTGTTTATGATATAGGCCGTCACTATAAAATATTTTGCTGGACGATAAATAGCTATAAATGATTATATTGTTGTTTTGAGACTATTTTCAAGAAATATAATGGAAATGGCATAGTAATGCAAGCAGACCTAGCTCCAGAGGAATTTTGCTGGAGCATTTTATTTAATATAAATAAAGAAACAAGTGGATAACTTTCAAATAAAATACCAATTTTGCTTATTAATACAAAAACCTACTGATGCAAACTGTAACATGCTGAGTAATTATGCTCAGATTTGTACAAACATTATCTCATATGTTGCAAAATTTTAAGAATCAAATGTTTCAAATCTCTTGAATGCAAAATCAATCTACTCCAGTAAAAGTAGCAATAGTTAATAATATTACTATTAGTAAAACAAACAGTCATGCAAAAGGAAATTATTGAGCTTAACAATGAATTGATCTCTTGTTCATTGCGACAGGCCTCATTACTGTTATCATAGAAATTACTCTTTACAAAGTTCTGACAAAGTTTCAAATTAACTTTGTATGAAAACCTCAACCATTGTACTTTTTACTATACATTTTTAAATCTTACAAAATGAATAAACACAGTTTCGTGTTAAAACTTTAGAACCTGAACCAGATTTTGCTGCAGTCATTTACCAAGGGCTGATCGTCCTCAGGACAGGATTGTTTATCAGCTCCCTCCCTTCGAGTCGGCGTCCCCCCCAGCTGGCTTTAAAGCTAATAGTCATACTCAGTGGGAGCCAATGGGTCGCCAATGCCTTTGCCGTCATCATTAAGCACCATCGGTTTAATGAACTCACTGTTTAGGAGTGCTTGGACCTTCATGCTCCACCGCTTCATTAAGTGGAAAGCAAACTAATATGGGTAGCAACCTAGAGCTCACCTCTAGAGATGAGGAAGGCAGAGCAGGCTCAAGAGAGGAAGGCACAGACGGCGCCATGTCAGAACGCGGTGTGACAGTAACGTCTACGGTCTGTTCAGGTCCCACAGCGGCCAGAGCCTTTAGAAAACGGTTTTGATTCAACCAGTCCTTCTTCAAGCTTCCTGGAAGTCCTTAAAAGTTTTATCTCTTACTACCTACATGCTCATATGCTGCCCAGTTTCCTGGTGCATTACCCACAGTGCAGTGCAGATAGGAGATCTCAAAAAGCCAAAAAAACCAAAAAGTTTTTATGTTGTAGTTTCTCAAATTCTAGTTTATGGCAAGATAAAACTGTTAAGATTATAATCAAGTTTACTGAAAAGGATTAAGGTAACAGAAAACAAAAATTCTGACTTATCAGAATTTCTAAAATCAGAAGTTATGATCCTGTGAGAAAAGTCAGAATTCTAACTTTGATCTTCTAAAATCAAGTCAGAATTCTGTTAAAAAAAAATCTGAATTCTGTATAAAACAAAAGTCAGAATTTGGACTTTGATTTTCTGAAGTCAGAATTCAAAGATTAAAGTGAGACAAAAAGAATGCCACATGTTTTTCCCATCAGAACTGATGAGAAAAAAGCAAAACTTTACGCTACCGACTTTGACGAGTTCTACCTCTTCATGAAAATAAATGTTTTGTTGAAGTTTTCCACAAATCTATCTTTCAATTAGGCCTTTTCAACCTGTTGCCTCTTTTTTCTGGACTAGATCACATTAAAAAAAAGAAAAACTTGGTCCTCAGCACCACCCACTCAGGTTAGCTGAACCGTCCTAATTATTTGGTCCTCCTCAGCATCTGCCTGCAGGAAATGTTTATAGCCTTCCCTCAGCACCAATCTGTCCCACAGACATCAAATACTCTGACGTTAGATGTTTATAGTCGTCTTAGAGACGCGTGTGATATATGCTGAATAAACGGAAAAGAATTATGGCCGTTGTATAGAATTAGGAGGGGCCCATGATGATTTTCTGCCACCCTCGTTCTCATTTCAGACAGTTATGGACCTAGGAATGGCAAAAAACAGCTGCTCCTCTGACCATAAAGCCCAGCAGCAAGCCCTTAATTGTTGCTCTGAGGAGAGGGAATAATTTTCACCCTGGCTTACCCTCGGGAAAAGGAGCAAAGGAAAGACGAGGGGGCAGCGAGGTGGCTCCAAGATACTGTACGAATGGACAAAATAGCAGAATGTGTGGAATATTCTCACTGAAGGTTGAAATAAAAATGCTAGCAGATTCCGATAATCAACCCTGATGTCTTAAAACCCGTCATCTAAATTGTATCTACAGGGGAACCTCACCAAATTACAAAATGATCGAAAGCTTAATCTATTAATCCCATTCACACTGGTCTAAATTAATGATAACAAACGACAATGTACAGTTCAAACATAAATGTCACCATTTGATGCCCTTACCAGATTACAGCACAGGCTAATTCATCCCTTTTCAAGTTAAAAAATACATGCACAATACAATAATAAAATAAAACTTATTGGAAATTACTTCCAAAATGAATGTTTTAATGTTTTTGTTTTTTCAGTAAAATGGTAAACAATTTATCATGCAACCAAACGACTATATGCCACATGAATAACAGTAAAGTTTGTGCAAAACTTATTTTGTTTCTGCTTGGCATTTATCATCATGCTTTTATTTTGATAGAATGTAAAATACAAACAACTTTTAAACCCACTCGTCATATTGAATCGCTTTATTTTAATCCAGTTTAGATGTTAAAACTGGGCTGATTAGTCAGTCATCCTTAAAGCGGTGTTTAGATTACTGCATAATTATCTAAAACTAATATTTTAATTAGTTTCACATATTTAACTTTTTGTAGTTCAAGAAAATACACATGAAGCGAAGACGTTCTTGAAAAGGTAACCATTCAGCCTGACTGTGACTTTTCCATACCTTCTTTGGTTCAGCTGAAGTTTACAGACTCTGAGGGCTCCATGTCTGCGGGGGACAGAGGGAGAGCATGATGGAGACAGAGCCGTGAAAACCTAAAGTGACTGAGTGGGAGGTGAGGAAGAAAAAATAGCTTGGTCTTTGGTCGTCATCTGCACTGTTAATAAGCCAAAATGGAGGAACGTGAAGGACCAGAAGGCTAATTGATTCAGTAGAAAGGTTTTATCACCGTAGAGATTCTTAAAGAAATGAGAAAACAAAAATAATTAAACTTGTTTGACTATGATTGAGGTTTGGTTTGATCCGTTTCCCTCAGATACTTAAAACTTCGTCTTTTTACTCTTCACACACTAAACTGAGTTATAGACTGGAAAAGACTTTCACCAAGTGGAAGAGGAGAAAAAAATTACTTTTAAGTGAATCTTTATATCAATGTCTCAGAAAATTATATGTATTTTTTTTTTATTGTGTTATGCAATAGCAATATTATGGCCTACACAATCATGGTGGAGACTTAAATTTCCTGAAGACAGCCACCGAAAGGTTGGTGAAGAAGCTATTTTTTCCACAGAGTGCTGTAACCAAGCATGTTCATAGAAAGTTAAGTGGCAGGAAAAACTGTAGCAGAGAAATGTGCAGGAAAAAATGGACTGGACTGTTGCACAGTGGTTCAAAGTCATCTTTTCAGATGAAAATAAAGTTTGCTTTTCAACTTGAAGAGTGGATTGGCACAGCGCGTACACAAGCGGGATGGACAGCACTAAGACACACCTCCTGGCTGTGATTGGTTGCTTCTAGTTGGCAGTAGGAGAAGACAGAAGACCTTTATTTTTTTGGGCAGATTATCTTTTTTATACCATAATGTGACAGTTTCAACAAATATTTAGAAAACTATTTGTTATAAATGTTACATATTGCAGCTTTAACATAAGTTTATTTCCAAATCATTTAAAAGTATCATTTAACAGAGAGTGAAAAAATTTTCTACTCTGGGGGGGAAATCATTAAAGACAGCTGATCGTCTTCCTGGGAGAGAAAACCACAGGAAATCCACCGCAAGTTCGGGTTGCACAATACGAAAACAAATCAAAGAGCTTCAACTCAAAAACAGACGTTAGTTACCATTTTAAATGTTAAAGTTCACGATGTTAGAAAAAGAACTGAAATAGTATGTCTTGTTTAGAATAACTGACAGGAGAATCCTCCCTCTTTAAAAGCTCTACAGTAATAGGGCAAGTATAAAAGTTGTGTCTGAATGAACCTCAAGAGCCACTTTTAAACAGAAAATGATGCATGAAACTGGGGATTCCCCATCCTGTGAAAGACTGCAATAATTACTGAATCACAAAATACTTCATATACCATTTACTTCCTTGCTTTTCAATGATTACTTCTTATCTCACTGACAATGCCTGCATATACTCAAACATGCTCATTCTGTTCTTAATGAGGTCACATGGTCTGGAATAATCACATCTTACTATAGTTTTCTTACAGATTGACTGTTGGAAAAACTAAAGTTTGGGTGGCTTTTTTACATTTTCATTTACATGTTGACGTATATCAGAAATATCAAGGTTTCATCTAAAGAATTACATTCATGGATCAAAGTTATGACTCATTTCAAGTACACTTGAAATGAGAAAACTAAGATATAGGACCTTGTTTTAAGTACATAATTCTTTAATGTTGATGAAAAAGCACTAGTTATAAGTGAAACAATCTACCTGTGTAACAAGATATTTTCCTATATAATCTGCCAGTGGAACTAGTACCTTGTTAATCAATATTAAGGAATTATTGACTTAAAACAAGCTCCTATTTATTGCTAAAAAGTTAGTTTTCTCTTATTTCCAGTGTACGGAGATATCTGCACTAGAAACTAGACAAAAAAATACTAAAATTTTAAGTCTTTGCAGTGTGTTAACCTCAATCTGCTTCAACAATGCTTTCTTATTTGTAACGTATGTTGGCACATTGTCTTATTTCTACTGCACAGAGACATTTGCACTTGAAACTAGATCAAAAACACAAGTGAAGTATATATAAAGGGTTAACCTCTCCCTGAACACACAGTGCTCAGACTCAGAGGGACACATGGCCTCATTCAGTTACCCGAAATGCCCCAGCCACACCCCTGAACAACTCCCATCCAACCACCCCATGACAGGCAAGTTGCTGTATTGATTAATTATCAGCTCTATTTTCCACAGCAGAACTGTAAACAGGATGGGGAAATGGGGAGCTGGAGAGCGATTAGCGAGGAGGCTGAAAAATGGGAGAAAAGGGCCCAAAAGAAGAATTACAAACCACAAGAAATACAAAGACAGAGAAGGAGAACATTTGGGGCCAAAAATGGGAAACCAAGCATTGGTGGACAAGGAAGAGAGGATAGTATTTTTTTTTCTAATCTAAAAATGCTGCTGAAGCATCCCAGTGCCTGCTCCCCCTTCTAATTATTCCAATTATCATGGCACTCTATGAAAACGTGATTAATAACACAGCAGATATTGTTGTGGCAATTAGCCATATGGTGGTGGGACTCTGCTCTGTCACGAATTTGCCATTAGCATCTACTTATGTTTGTCAGAGGCGTGCAGCCATGACAAGCTCAAGTTCTGCTCACCTTGCACTCCCCACCGAGAGGTGCGCGCTGGGGGCAGCGGATGAGCTCGGCGTTCCTCCCGGTTTCACGCCTGGCTGACTTTTTTATGTTGCCTTCGCTTGGACTGGGGACAAAATGTCAACTGGCGTCTGGGACAGCCCATCAACTTCTGCGCTCCTGGGAAAGTGAGAGAAAGGAGGCACAAGTCAAGCAAAATTATTTGTGCTTGTGTGTTTTTCCCAAACATACACACAATGTATTGATGCATATTTTAACAAGCCATCTCCATTTCCCATGGTTTCTTTTCTCTCTCTGTGCTGTCTGAATATTTCCATCATACAAAATAACGCACCCTTCCCAGAAATGCACAACAAGTCATGGTCTGTCAAATTAGTCAAGTTGACTTTGAGTGAGTTTCCACAGCGATTTGTACTACTAAAGCCCCCTCATTATGACCCGTTAGTGTTCTCCAGATGGCAATAAAAATGCATGAGGCCTGCATGAGGAGAACTTATCTACTTAAGAGGAAAGAAAACAAAACCTCAGAGAGAACGAAAAGCAGGTAGAGCGTGTTGCTAAGCTGATACTCCGAGGACTGAGAGAGCTTCAGACAAGTGCAAGGCCACTGTGGCTGCTGGTGTGCACTTCTGAGCATCGAGGGTGTGCATCTTGTTATCTGCCTTATCAACTTAAGATGTGTTGTCCTGTTATGCCACAGAGGCTCCCATTTGGCTGTCAAGGGTAAAAGCTCAGAGGATGTTTGCTTACCATTTCAAAGAAGTGAGAATGATGAGCAGTGTGACAAACTTAGCAAACAAGTTAGCCCTTCTCTGTGGACAGAGGCATCCATAATTAAAACAAAACGAAAATAAAAAGATAGTCCCTGCTTTTGGAAGTGTTTTGCTGGGTTGCCGTGTGAAGGCTGGATCGGCCAATGATCCCTGGGGACAGGCATAGGTGATTTTTTTTTTTTTTTTATTTATTTTTTTTAGCACTGACGACACGAACTGAAGTACAAAAAATGAGCAGAATTCAGTTTTGTATTAAAGGTTTCCTCTTTAAAACACATAATGGGTAATCTGTACGTAATTACAAAAATCTGTTTCACAATTTCAGTTGTGATGTTTAATCATTATGGAGTCCATTCTGTGTCCAGTTCAACAGATGAAACTATCATCTGTCTACTAAATTGAATGAGGATGGACATCCTGGCAGCAGATTTGGGTGGCCATATTATCCCCAAGTGTTAATGTGGCCTGAGAAGTACAGCTGAGGAGGAATATAGAACCTTTCATTGCCATAATTAAAAACAGCAAGACAGATTTAGTAATTGAATGAAAAATCTGGATCTGAGCAACATCTGTGGAAACAGCATAAATCATTTCAACAAGAGGCTTGAAATGCTATAAAACCAGAACAACTTGGAGTCTGAGAGCTTGTCAAAATGCTTCTCAAGCCTGCGAGAGTGACAATGGAACAGGCATAAGACCTGACACTTTAATTCAACATTTTATATTGTGGTTTAAAAAAAATTACAAAAGGTGATGACCAGATTTTCCTCTGTGCAGAGATACATTCAAATGTCAAACACTGGTTTTATTTAGAGGAGTAACATGCAATAAAGGCGACTGTTCATTTAACAGTCTAAAGCACTCAGAGTTTAAAGGTCATCAGGGCCTTTAACTAGAACAGAAATAGTTTTGGTGATTATGTGGAAGACATAATAGCCAGCGGTGAACAATCTCTTTAGCAGCTGGCTGAAAATCTGAAGCACAAAACTGTCACGTACTGTCACTTAACCGAAGCGAAATCAAACATAGATGCAAAGGTCAAACCATTGTCTGCATACTTTCCTTTGTGGTAGGTGTTACAAAACATCAGCTATCACAGCACAAACCACAAACTGTCAAGACAGCATTGTAAGAAAGCACGTAGTATGGAAAACATTCAAACCAGCAATGCAAATCAACATCAGCTGTCCTATCATAGCACAATTGTGTAAATATTTAGAGTAAATCCATCTTAAATGAATGCATTTTGCCTTTTTTCAACTATATTAAATGTGCATCATCAAAATCAGAAATATCCACTTCGTACCATAATTGCATTAAACTTTCTCTGCAAGATATTCTGTCAACTGCTGTTCATTTTGCATTTCCTGCCTGAAGTTTTGCCTCAGAAGCAAAATGTTTTTCATTATTTTACTCCTGAGTCTGTTTGATAGCGACCTAGGGTGCGTTTACACTGCAGCCTGAAGTGACCCAATTCCAATTTTTTTGACGTAACCTGTATCCGTTCTTTCGACCTGTATCCGATCTTTCCATGGCAGTGTGAACAGCACAGGTCGGATTCTTTTTCGAATGTGGCCCATATCGATACGTATCTAATTCAAATGCGACCTAACGTCCAAGGTCGCCTTAATCCGAACTGAACGTCACTGATTCTCAACAAATCTCACTATTCTGCGTCCTGATAAGCGCAAGTGGGAAGAAAAACAACAACGATGACGGATTATATGAGGATTAAGTTGTTAATATGCTGCTCCGGTTGGACAACAACTTCTAATATGTAAGCTAAGCTCCACCGTTAGCCTCCATGTTTACTTCTGCACTGAGCACTTCTTCTTTTTATGGCGGTTGGCAGAACACTGAGAACGCTGACGCTATTGCGCCCTCTAGTGCGCATGCGGGACACTTTCAGGTCGTTAGCCCGTTCACACTGCAGAATGCATACAGGTCGCATTTACTGGCAGTGTGAATGGCCCCGGCAAAAAAAATCGGAATTGCCAAAAAATCGGAATATTAATCACTTAAACCTTTTATTTCCATCTGTTTCCCTTACTCCTGATTACTATACTAATCAGGAATAAAATATAAAATAAAACCTGTAGAATATGAACTAGTTTTTCGTGTTTGATTTAGTTTTTCATTACTTAAGTGAGTCGTGATTGCTTTACCTCCGGTTTTATTTGTGTGGAACTTGAGTTCTTGTCTTTGTTGAACTTCCATCTTTCATCTTGGAGGATTTTGTATCAGCATATAAAATAAAATGAGTGTCCAACCACAAAATCCAAGGGTTATTAACAAAATATATTTCCTTGAAAACTGATGTGAACGTTCTCATCTCTACTTTTTTTTTTAAAGGTTTTGTTGGCTCTAGTGGCCTTTATTTGAAAGTAGTTTGACAGGAAAGAGGGTTATGAGAGAGGGAAGACATGTATGTGGCAAATGTCGCCAGGCTGGGAATTGAACCTGCAACCACCGGCATGAGAACTAAGGCCTCAATACATGGGTTGTGCTTTGCCCCTGTGAGTTTTACTCCCAGAATCGTCACACCGGACCATTGTTGGCCAACTGCTGCTCGCGGTTCTTCTTCTTCTTCTTCTTCTTCTTCTTTTTAATGGCGGTTGGTGCATTACCGCCCCCTACCGGAATGGACTGCGGATGCTAAATGTAAACTAAATAGATTTGCTTCCTGGTGACTTGCTTCCAAATTAATCAATTTTATTTCATTGTTTGCAAAACAATATTAATGTTTAGTCTAGTTTTTTTTGTTGTTTTTTTTAATATTGACGAGTGTAATTACCGATTTGTTTCTACAAGTCAGGGAGTGAGTATGCAAATAAAAATGTGTTTGATCACAGTCAGTTCATGATAAAAAGGGGGTCAAATATATTCTTACAACAGCCAGGTTGAGTTGTATACATTTTTTCCACTAATAAGTTATTTTATATTTTGAAAGTTATTTTTGTATTTACTTTGGTCATTTTTGTCAAATATTAACAAGCGTTTGACAATGTAAGTGTGGCAAAAAAAAAATAAAAAATATAGAAGAAATGAATGTAAACAGAAGTGTTGGGAAGTTAAACTGGGCCTGGCTTTAACTGCATTAAATAAACTGTAATAGCATTAGATTATAATATGCACTGGGGCCATATTGTTTTTACATTAACTTAATTGAGTTAGATGGCAGCTTATTTGTCTCTGTTTGTGCAGACCTCTTTGTGTAAATTGTTTAAATGAAATACGTGATGTCAAAAGTAGTCACCAACCTTAACTTGAGTTGTTTTACTTTCACTGAACTTCAGCACGTGACAGATCAGCCTATGTTACATTTACAGTGCAAGACATCTGTAAACTTCATGGAAGTTTATGATGACTGCTAATTCAAAAAGTTATATTGTTATATAAAGAGACTGAAGAATTGGTCTGTTTAACTTTTAGGTTATCTAACATTATTTAATTTTTTCCTTTAGGATTAGAGGAAGAAGCATCTTCATGTCAGATTTAAAATTATAAAAATAAATTTCAGCGTTGTTTGATGACAACACCACTTCCATGACATTAAAACAATTTTTGTCACATATATCTTATGTGTTATGTTAAAGGGGCAAGGTTTTTTTTAGGTAGGGTTCAATGGAGAGAAGTTATGAGTATTTAGTATCTTATCTGATGCAGATAACACCTTTAAGAACTTTAGCTTGAAAAAAAACATTATAATCAGTCAACAAACTGCTGACCTCAAAATCAAAGTTGTCTAATTCTCTTAGACAACCTTAAATATGCTCTTTGAAAAAACTAATTTCTAAACATTTGTGTAACACACTGTGTCACTTTAGACAATTATTATAAGGTGGTTAGTTTACTTAAAACAACCTTTGGTACGTTTATTTGTGTAGATATAGAAACAGTAGCCGCTCCAGGATGTGGACCAAAACAGCCTCACTGGAAGCATTAAAGGGCTCCAAACAAACTCTGGAGCAGTTTGTTCATGGTGTGTCATCCAATCTTAATCTGACACAGCTAACAGGTATCTGGAGCAAACTTCAGCCAATTGTTTTAATGCAGCCAGGTTTGCAATGCATTATGGGATGCAACAGAGTAAATAAACTAATAAATAAAAGTCATATGCTTTTTATATCTATACATTAAGTGATCAAATACAGTAATCTCTTGAGAGAATTCACTAAACTGGGTGATTAAGCAGGAAGAGGCATCATAGACCTGATGTGTTGGTGACACCATCGCCAAAGACAAAGTGTCCTGTTCATCAATAAAACATTTGTCACTGCCCAAATTGACACAATGCACATTTAAACCCACTCATTTACCACTTTAAGATAACTTGAGGAGCTGGGAATACACATGAAATCAGGAATTTTACTCTTAGAGCGAGACTAATAATTTTCACCCTTCTAAAGGTGGGATTGCTGGTTTTATTTGTGCTCATTTTCAGACGTTTCCCCCCAAAGCCGCTCCTGTGGTACATAACTCTGTGATGAAGAAATTAGTCACACGCGCTAATACATTTGAAAGGCATGTTCTCTGAGTAGACATGATCCCTCTTCTAATTATTCAATAATCTAATGACACAATTGGTCATGGTGAGCACAACCACGTGCCTACGCCAGATGGTGGCTTTTGCATTCGAACCCCCCACACACTCTCTGTGCATCCTCATTTCGGTTCAAGTCAGTCAGAGGCTTCGTCTGCTCTCCTAAACTTGCCAAAGGTGATCTGAGGAATTATTCTCTGTTTCAAAGATCGCAGATTAGAATCTGAAAATATGCCTCATTTTGTCACGTGAGATTGTCAGGAGAGCCGTTTGTCTCGTCTTATGTGCCATTAGTCATTTCGAAGCAGCAGGTGCACCTCACGTCGAGTCTAATTTTGCAGCGGGTTTTGTTATCTGTAGATGTAACTGCTCTTGTCAGGCCCTGCAAAATTCATGGAGCGCTGTAGCGGCAGCTACAGGGACTGAGTACCGTGATGGCGCCGAACTGAGGCGGCGTCCTGAGGGCAGCTCCGGGGTGGAGGGACAGGATGTCAGAAACGGTTTACCCAGAACGCCACCGATGCAGAAACATGCATCTCTCTGTAAATATTCATCAATATTGAAAAGCTTCTGGAGTTCTTAAGGGTAAGCTATATATTAACGCGAGACTCTGCATGGCTTTTTCCCACTCATGTCACATCCATCTGGCTCTGTCATGGTTTACTGTCACAGTACCTTTGAATTAACCTTTCCTCTGATATCAGCAGGATTGGACTGAATGAACATGAAGACATTTACCTGCCGAGGTGAGGTGAACTGCATGCAGCACACAGCATGCAAGCATTCACATGGAAATGTCGGGTTATCTTTTTAAAAAAAAAACTGAAACCATTATGAATTCAGTACATGGTGCCTTCCAAAGGTACAGAACTGCTTCACAGTTCATCACATTACAACAACATATTTTAAACACCGAAATTATTTGTTGCCAAACAGAAGCTGTTTGAATTTTCCATTGATCATAATAACACGTGCAAACTGGAATTCGGGGAAAGAAATTGCATATTTTGATAAAAAGTAATGCACTAGGATGAAACACAGTTTTGTATCCAGCTGCAATGCCGCTTATTTATTGGCACTATAGGCTTTTTAGACAATGTGCAGCTATCTCCACCAAACACCGCAAGGTTCATCAGAAGTTGCGTTTGTCATTTGAACGCGTTAAATAAAACGCTCTTCTGCAAAAATCCCATACTAAAATTTTCCCAAAATATCGTATATAAAGGGTTTGCCGCTTCAACGCCTGAGGAAGACGCCAACGTCTCCTCTTATGGCTAGCAGATGAATCTACCTCATCTAATTGTTTACATCCATCGCTATAATTCTTACTGACTTATCACATGAACCAACTTATTCACAAAACTTTAATTTCATTTGTTACTCAATGGAAACACTACAACTGCAAAACTGTGTTGTTTTTTTACATTAGTAGAACACTGAAAAAGTTTTGCATTTTGTAAAACAGAATAAAAAGGACGTGTTTATTTGTTTACAAACAAAAATCTTAAAAGTGTGGATAGCTTTGCACATCTGAAACGTCTTGAGTCAAATCAAAAGAATGCAATCTGTGAGCGTCAGGCTTCTCCATCTGATTTAAAGTGCTGAGTATTAGCACCTTGCATAGAGTTTATTCAATAAATTAGATTATATTTCTGATCACTTGGCAAATTATTTTTTTTTTTAACTTTCAGAAATACGTTTCTTTAAACTCACATTTTGTTATTGATCAAATCTTAAATGTCATATTTTCCTATGTAAGTGAAAAATCACCATAATTAAAAATCTGTGTTTTAAAACATCAGTTTGTGTAATTAATCTTTACTCATTTAATGAAATTAATAAATTTTTGATAGTATTATAATTAAATAAATATAGCTGTGTGCCTTGTTTCAGTTTTTATGAGGCATTTAATCTGATTTCATTGTGAGAAAAAGATAATCTCTCTAAATACAAAGTGCAGTTTTAAAATGATGATTTCATTTGTCAAAGTAAAAAGCTATACAAACCAACCAGGGCCTTTGCTAAAAAGTAATTGCCTCCTAAACATAATAACTTACTGCCAATTAGTATTTATATCCCTTTTGTCTCACCCTTTGAAGAACTGTTGTATTTCAGCTGCTGGTCAACCATAATCAGCCAATTTAAGGTTATACCAAAGCATCATGATCAGATTTAAGTCTTGACTTTAACTAGGCCATTCCAAAACTTTCAGTCTATTCTTATTTATTAATTTTAAGACATT
Organism: Poecilia latipinna; assembly: GCF_001443285.1. NCBI lineage: Eukaryota > Metazoa > Chordata > Actinopteri > Cyprinodontiformes > Poeciliidae > Poecilia > Poecilia latipinna. The sequence goes on along the minus strand of NW_015112926.1, from coordinate 210,951 downwards.
TAGAGATTGACTTACTGATGTATGCAACACCATTGTCCTGCTGCATGAATGAATTTGGGTTTAACTTTACTGACATTTATCCTGGAAAGGTTCACCACCCTTCATAGTTTTCTCCACTTGTGGAAAATGTGATTTATTGGAAGTCCCTAAGCCTTCGAAATAGTTTTGTAGCCTTTCATAGACTGATAGATCTCAGTAAATCTCTGTAAAATCCAATTAATTTGTATTTGCTCTGTTTATTTTTGTTTAATGTTAATATATTTTTGTGGTGATTTACAACATTTAAGTGCAACAAACAAGCAAAAACAGAATAAATCTGTTTACTGAAATCAAATTACAAGCAGCTGGACTCTTCAATAAATAGGTAACTCCTGGAGACTGATTGCATTCATAATTAATTTAGGGTATTCAATTAAACACACATGCAAGCTACTCTTATCAGATATTTATTTGTGAAGAGAAATTGAAAACAACTTTATTTTTGTTTATCACATTAAATCCAATTAAAATACATTGAAGTTTGTGGCTGAAATATAAAAACATATGTATAAAAGTTTGAATAAATACTTTTGCAAAGCATTGCAGTCTGCTTAGAAAAGGTTTTAAACTCCAACAAAGGACAAACAGAATATGCAGCTAAAAAAAACTAGCTCAAGTGAAGCACTAAGACATGCTTGATCGTCAGCATTAATTGGAAAGTGAGGGAGGATAGGAAACTTTGTTGCCATAAAAATCAAAATAAATAATTGCTAGGTGAAACTCTGGGAGAACCCATTCTCTATCTGGCTGATCGTAAATCCTAAAATAATGACATGCTTACCCATAAATGACTAAACAAGGGGCCATTAAGGCACGCATGACTTCTCCTGATGTCTGTGTAGCAGATGTTAATAATTTTTTCCATAATGGAGGAGGAGAAAAGGGAAAGCGGGAGCGGCTGTAATCATATCAAAGAAAATGTCAAATAAGGGTCAACAACGTAAACATACCAAATGTGGGAGTAAACTCCAGGGTCTGAAGAACAGAAAGACGTTTGTTTACTAGACGGTAAATCTTATAACGTGAGGAAAATAAAACTGCACCGTGGCGGGGTTTTTTTGGAGCTGTTTTTACAATACATCGCGTTTTTTTTAAAACCGCCGCAGATAAAACACTTTGTTGACAGACACACGTGAGGGAGCTGAAAGCAGGCGTAGATTGTATCTCACCGTACCGTATATCTGAGCATCTGCTCGCTCTGCTGCCTTTTCCGTGTTGTTTTCAGATCTTATTGGGAGATATTTTTTCACGTTCGAGTCCAATGTGACGCTGCGACCGATCAGACTCAATTTAGAGCCCCTTATCTTGCAAGGATTGGTTCCGCCAACCAGATTATAAGTCTATTAGATTAATTCTGCCACATGGTTCACATCACATTAGTGCAGATTTTTGATAGCTTAGACGTTATTTCTTAAGGCTGCATCATTATCAGCCACAGATTTGGATAAAAATATCTGCCTCCTTTTTTGTGATCAGACACCAACATCTCCATTGTTTTAATAAACCATTTTCTCATCTTTTTTTTTGTTTGCCATCATTAACAAAGGAGCTGTTAAAGACATGAAGTAACTTTTAAATTTCATTGGGAAACTTTTTGGCACTTTTTTAGCCTTGGAGAATCATTATTGCCGTATTAATCAGCCCGATATTGTCATCTCGAATGTTATGCTTTGTTTATATTGCCTTTCATTCTGACATTTTATGATTGCTGTAGTAATTAGAGTAGGTAGATTATTGGAGCATGTTATGAGACTTGCTGCTTTATCGCCTGATATAAATGCAGAATATTTATACTGTAGTTTTTATTGACAAAGAAAATAAAACAATGTTGGAACTAAATTACAGTGTTGGTCAGAAGTTTTGGCAGTTTTGCAAACTTCAGTTCTTGTTACAGTGCGTTGCAAACGTATTAATAAACCTCAAAGCTTTCCACGATTTGTCACATGGAAACTACAAACTTTATTTAATTGGGATTTTATGTGATAGTTCAACAGAAATTATGAAATAATTAGTGTAAACCTGTGAAGCTTTCAAATTAATAGAAAAAGGTGGAGGTGTCCTTTACTGTGATACCCCCAAAATAAAATTAAGTGCAACAAATTGCCATCAGAAGTAGGATAGTTTGTAAATAGAGTTCACATGTAATTTAATCTAATTTTGTCACAACATATGAAAAAGCTCAAGAGGCACAAATGCTTTTTTTAAGTAGCTGTATTTAAATTACTGTGCTGACTAATCGGATGCAAATTATTTATTACAAAGAGCTTTATTACAGCTTCTACAAGTAAGTCAATGTAAAGCCTTTTCAGACATTTCTGAATCTATATTTTAGCATAAGTTATGAGAAATAACTTAAAAGGTTTAGTTTAGCGGTGAGCCTTGAAAACGTATTTTGAAAACAGTTTTCTTCTGTTTTTGTTTGGTGGCGACACAGTGACGCTCTCTGTATTTTCCAGCACGATGGAGCATTTGTCTTACTGAAATTTTGAAATTCTAGAAATCTTAACCTCACTGAAAATGTGTGAAACACCGAAACTCAAATAATGCTAAATGAGTAGACATCATGTATATTTTTAAATTATTGGATAATAAACTCTATAACTATCTAAAAATGCTCAAACCTCTTTCGATTAACTCCACTATTCCCCTCTAAAGTTTGCTAAAGCAGTAAAAAAAAGTGACATTTTGTAAAGTCAGATGCAAAGTTTTAACTTTTATCCTAAGACTGCAGTGCTGAATGTCAAATGGCATTTCTTTGAACCGATTCTTAGAATGTCTGCAAAAAAAAAAAAAAGAAAAAGCATCTTCTTCTGAACTGCAACATTTAGCAGATTTAACAAAGCGTTCAGAAGCCTCATTTCTTCTCCTGGGCTCTGTTCAAATAACAGACGACACGGTTTCACAACTCTGAGCAGTCCAAGCATATGTGCTTTGATTTTTCATGTGTTCAGCAGCTTTGTTTCTTTCTTTTCAAACTCTGCCAAGAGAGTAAAAATTAAAGCAACAGCAAAAAAAACCTAACACCTTAAAATGATTAATGAGTGCGATTCATTAGCTTTGAATCACAGATGAAAAAGACATTAGGCCTCCTTGGGTTTTCTAAATGCATCATCAATGGGAATACTCCATAAACAAGAAAAGGATGCTTTTAACCCGAAATCAAAAACAACACAGGTAAAGCTTTTTTATAATCAGTAATTGAATTCAATCATCTCAAGGTGTTTGCTGAGTCTTTTGTATTGAGATTTATTATAAAAGCTTCACTGACAGCTCACTCAAGGAGAAATTGTTGGGCTTTTCTCTTCTGTGCATCAGCCTCTGACCTTTCCATGTGCTCTGCCTTGAGATATACCAGATAGATGTTAGGATAAATAAAACTAAACCAAGTTAAACATGGACATTTTATGCACTGTGTTGCAAAAATTTGTACTTTTATATATTATACTTGGATCATTTACTCAGATTACCAGCAAAAAATGAATACGGATACATTACACCTATAATTTAAATAAATCATCAACATCAGAGTTATAAGGACACAAAATTCAGCTTCTTGTTTGAATATTACACGAATCTCTAAAAATGGCTACATTATGACTTGTTAAATCACAAAGATGACAAATGTCTTTACAGTTAGGTTGATGTTTTTAAAGCTGGTAGAGATATTTATCTAAGCATTTTAATGGAAAGTTCAGTGGAAGGAAAAGGTTTGTCTCTTTTAAACAAAAAGATGCACAAGCAATCATTACAACTACAGACTTGCAAAACATGTAAAGTAAAGATAATTGGTATTAAGAGCCTGTAGAGATCTAGATCTAAGCCTACTGGTGGAAAGTTAAGTGGAAGGTAAAAATGTGAATAAGCAACCAGAATAACTTCAGAAAGGCAAAGTCTATTCAAGAATAGCACATGGACTACAACCACATGTATTGAGTTAAGAATGCGAGAGGTTGTTAAAATATTATCTGGGTTATGGATGAAAAACACCAGTGAAAAGTGAGTGGGAGGCTGGGTGTTTTACATTTGAACGCATTTATATTTAAAATCCATTTTAGTATTTATGGAGGAGTTCAAGTAAATCTTTTTGCAAAATGTAAATAAAAAAAGCTTTATTTCATAAAGAATAATTGAGCTAAAGTCACTAAAAAGATGGATGATATTAGGTGCACATGATATGAACCTAATATGGATTTCAAGGTAAATTTAATCCTCAGAAATGAAGTTGTGCTACAATTAACACCACAGAAGGAACCATTAATCAGTCTGACTCCTTCAAAATGAATATTTTAGTAGCTTATGCGTCTGGTCAGACATTTAAAAGGGCTTCAGTAGAAATCTGCTGTCCAGACATCCGAGCAAGTTCACCTCAACAGAGGGTCACAAACAAAGTCTCCAACAGCTAACAAGATTTATGCAATCTTTTGTTGTAAAGGGAGAAAAAGTTCATCTGTTATGGGAAATGTGCAAGGAGAAAACTTCTGTTGCTTAAGAAAAATACGAAACTAAAGTTTGACAGAGAAACTAGACTGAGATCAGGACTTCTGAGATACTTTTGTTTGGGCAGATGAGTCTAAAATGATATTTGGATGTCAGTAAAGGGAACACGTTTAGCAAAAAAACAAAACAAAACAAATACAGCGTTCCAGGAAAAGAACCTCATACACTGTATTATTTTTATTCACGATATCAAGTTAAAATAACTACTCATTTTACTTTAGAACTATTTAAATTCTTGCTTCAAATTGCACAAACAAAATTTCTGAGCTGATAATTTTATTAAACATCAATGAATTCAGCTCAAAAACATTTAGTGTGAACAGGACATAAAAATAAACATTTATAAACATTTGCCTTCATAAAACACAAGAACTTCAATCTCAGGATACAAAAAAATCCCGCTAAGCATTCTGGGAAATAGTTCCCACTCCTGTCTTTTTCTTCATTCAGTTGTTTAAGTGCTAATAACCTAAAAACTCTAGTTTATTAACTCTAATAAAAAGTTAACAACTTACTGCTTTAAGTTTATGTTTCACAAACTCACACATTTAAGTTTAAAATCTGAAACTCGCTAAATTAATTTGACTTAAAGAGTAGACGACAAATGGTTCAAATGTTTTACAAACTTTGAAGCATTGGAGGCGGAAGTGTCACAGCAGAACCATCATAGATCCACCATGAACTGAACGAGTGCCAGAAAAAGAAGCTAATCTGTGAAAAAAGGTGAAGCTGAAGAACTGAAACATAAAATGATGATTAACCAACATAGGAGAGAGAATTACACCCGTGAAGAGATGGAGCATTGTAGGCTGAAATGTTGATCTTATTCTCTGCTACAAAACATTTCTGTTGGCATCTTTAACTTAATGAGAAATTTTGCTGTTTGAGCTCAATTAAATCTGTTTATCTTTCAGAGATCAATAAAAAGAAAAATCATCAATATGTCTATTCATACCAGAATACAACCATTGGACAAGGATTATTGTAAAATGAAGGGAAAAAACTCCCCCTTTTTTTTTTTTTACTTCATTTTAAATTAACAGCTACATGGCTGAAACAAACAACCTGCCTGGTGTTTAGTTGTTTCTGTAAAGCACATTGACTTAAATGGCACAAATAAACCTGAGTTATATGCGCAAAGTTACCAAAACATCTTCCTTTCTGTGAGATTTTACCCACATATCATCTTAACTAGCATAATCTGTCTGATAAGTGTTTTTTTTTCCCAAAAACCATTCATTCAGTCTCACAATAAGAATCTGATGATCATTTGTTGAAGTATTTGCTTAAAAAATAAATTCTGTAATACGTTTCATGATGTCTTGTTTGTTTCTCCTGCTTCAACAAAATCAGAGGATCCAGAGTCTGCATAGAAAAGGTCAAAATTAAAAGTTTGGATCATTAAAAAAAAGGATAATGGGTCTCTTCTCTATTTAGAAAATTTACAACACAAATTTAAAAATAAAAAGTAATATTAAGGCATTTTACACAATAGAAAAGGAGTAACTATAACAGAATGTTTCAACTGTGCAGATATGGAAATTATGTGTTGTTTTTGTTTTACAAAATACAAATGAATCTTTCCTTAACACAGACATGCATGGTGTAGTTTTTGTCACATTTGGAAATAAAAGCTCTAAAAGTTAAAACTTGACAAGCGGAAAAAAAAAAAAGTTTGAAAGCTTTTTCGTTGGTTGCACTTTGCTATTAAAATAATTTTTTTTATTCAAATGAAATGTAATTCTTGACAAATTAGACAGCCTTGCACTGACTTTTGAGAATAAAAGTCCTGCTTTTATTTGATGTGTCTTAAACACTGTGTGCATTTGCCAACAGAGAAGCCACACAGAGCCAGAGACAAATATGAGCATATGCTGCATCGGCACAACTGTCTGCTGAAGCAACAACAGATCTGGAAAACAGAAAAAGTTATTCCTAATATTTATCATGTCAAAACAATCAGTATTAGGAGTATTATTAGCAGAAGTTACGGCTTTTGTGGCCGAACTTGAGGAGCTCCTGAGAAGCTGAGGAAGTTTTTCCCACAGAGATTTAGCAGCACTGCTGCTGGATATCAGACTGTGTATTAGACACTGATCTGTTTAATTACAGTCTGAGTCAGACGCCATCTGTAAGAGCACCCCATCGCCTCCCTGCACTATCCAAACGACTTAAAGAATCCACAGATATTGTACTCCAAGGACACGCTTAATTGAGTTCTGAGCGCAAAGTGCACTGCTGCATTCTTCCGCTGATGCGAGCTCGGCCGAGCAGGCACTTCTCAACGCTCTGTTGTGATATGAATTAATTGGAAATTGCTTGTGTTTGTCAATTACACATGGACCCGCGTTCCGAACAATGAACGATTACAGATTTGCTCAACTCCTTGGTAGGAACTTGACTTTTGCGACGGAAAGCAGGGAAGGTGAAAAACTAGATAAATAAATAGCCCCAAAAACATGCAACAACATTATTTCAGGAGGCGAGAAAACAGACATGTAGCAAATGGATTTGGAACGAGTGGGATGAGGCGGGAGGGCTAAATCTGTCTTGTTCATTTGTGACGGACTTGGCGTGAAGTAGTGACTTGAGCTTGGATAAAGAAAAGACAGCAGCAGCAGAATCCTGCCAGTGTATGGTTTGCTGTTTTCAGTGTTTACCCCGCTTCTACCGCCGCTCCATCACACACACCCACACAACCCCTTACCTTCCAGCACACTGCCGAACCTGATGCTCCTCAGTCACCCATTAATCCCTGCACATGTCGGATCCTGGCCAGGTAATTACCGTTTAAAAATATTTCATCCTATTCTCTACCACTACCTCCCCCTCGTTCCCAAAAAAAAAGGGAGACAAATGGAAACAAAAGGAACGCAGTCGTGAACAACGACAAAGAGGTGCTTTAAATGTATTCTCTTTTCTCCGGTGGAAACGGCGGCTTTGTTTGCACACAGCACAAGGTGTCTGAAACCAAATCTGCAGCCATTTCATATTTAAATGCAGCTGTCATGCTCTACTTTTTATACCCAGTTTAGAAAGTTGTTGCTGTTTTTTTTCTTCTTCTTCCAGGGAGGAAAACAAAAGGACTGTGGTAGAGGAAAATGTATTTGTTGGCAAGAGCACGGATGAAAGTATAGAATAAAATGGGGATGCACCAATATGAAAATTTGGGTCGATATCGATATCTGATTAATATTCCTGTTTTGGTCGATAACCAATGTTTATATTTCTTTAGTGTTTTTACACCTCTGGAAGAAGAAAAAAAAAAAAGCCATGGTGCTCCACCGCCTGCTTATACACACAGTCCTTCAGTCTGACAAACTGTGGTTTGTTCTTTGATCCAGGTGATTGCTGAGGCCTCCACTTGTGTCTTCTGGAGCAAGTCAGGCTGAATTTTGTTAAATGCACTGGAGAAATCAAAGAACATGATCCTCTGAATGCTTTGTCCAGGTGAAAATGGGTTTGTTGAAGAAGGTGCATGATGGCGTCTTCAACTCCAACTCCAGCTTGTTTGCTTTCTCACATTCCTCTCCAGAGTTGTTTTCTACTTCCTGTTGGTGTTTCGAGACCAAATAATAATAAGCTCTTGTTTTTATAGAAAAAAGACCCAACTTGGCATATAATGACTGTGATGATTACAATCCCAAACTCTAAGATAAAAGTGATGTTCAGGTCTTATAAGATAAGAAAAATTAAGCTTATTAGAAACCTATCATTGTAAAGTTTCACTCTTCTGACAGTTTTTTTTTTTTTTTGCATTATTTTCATAAACCTGGTTAGCTTAGACATCAGACAGCATGCTGACAACGACCAAACATTACTTGTGCCATTATAAACGTTAATATTCTATTAAGAGTTCAGCGATTTCATACACTGTAACAACAGAGCATCACATTCTCCGTCTCCTTCCCTCCTGCATTTTTTCACACCTGTCCACCACTTAGCGCTTTTGCCAGTGTTACGTTTCAACTTAATAAAGTTAATCGTGGGTTTTCAAGTGTAACCAGCAATTAGTGAAGTTGATGCCTTAATAGGGTGCGAGGTGACACATTTGTTCTGTCATGCTAAACTGTAAATGCTTTTGTTGTGACACTTTGTACCTCAGAATAGAAAGAAGATGTGTGGGCCGAGGAAGGGAGGGTGAAAAGTCAATATACCGACACCAGCAGGAGGCATCAGTAATATGAGGCCAGGTGGGTGTAGTGAGGGATGCAGATAAATTTAATGCATCGTCCCTCATGCGAGTGCATGAATCTGCAAACACATCTACTTTTGTCTCTCTTCCTATAGCTGGTCTGCCTCATATAAGGTCCAGCAGGGGTCAGCTCTCTAATGAAACGTAACTGCAGGCAAATAAAGAGACTAAAACACGGTAAAAGCTCACATGCAACATTTCACAAACACAAATCTGTTGAGTTTTGGTTTGTTAAATGACAACATTTCTGAGTTATTTTCTAAATCCCCTGGCATCACATGCTAACCACCTCAGATTTGCCTCTTTATCATGTTTTAAAGGTTCTCCGTCACTCTTATTGCTCTTCTTTCATCAAATAACCCCCATGACACTCATCTATCCACTCAACCACCACCTGAACTCCCTTCTTTCTCTCTCTGTCTGTTGTTTTGAGTGCTTCATGGCAGACACTTCAACCCGTTTGCTTTTGTTACCTCCACGCCTTGCAGCTTCACTTTTATACCCACATCTCGTCCAAACACATGTAGTTTCCCCTGACTGATTTTCATTCCTCTCCTCTCCAGAGACAGTTTGCTCCATGATATCATGACAGATCGACTACGGTGCTTCCTGTCTAGGCTAATCTGAGGGTTTGTTCATCTCAACTGCAAACAACAAGGGGTTCAGAGGTGATCCCAGAGGCAATGCACTCCCTCCCCTTAAACCCAATCACAATCCTGCCAGGCACAAATAATTATGACCAGAGGTGGGCAGAGGAACCAGAAACTGTACTTGAGTAAGAGTAGCACTACTCCAACAAATTTTTACTCAAGTAAAAGTAAAAAGTCCAAGGAATTACTCAAGTACGAATAAGAAGGACTTTGGTAAGTTTTGTCATATTTCAAGTTTACTAAGATATCTGCACTAGAAACTAGACAAGAATTACTTGGTAAGTTTTTTTTTTGTTTTTACAGTGTTTTCAAACTCCTGTACTATTAATCCCCTTCTCACTTTTTCTTATTCTCCTCTTCACCAATTAAAGTCATAGAAATGCTGTTCTTGTTTAACCTGATGGATAAACACTGCATTCAGACTTTACAGTAAACAGCTTGTGAAAGTTTCTCTAACCCAAAAGGACGATTTGGGTTAGTTGAAAAATAAAACTACTGGTTGAATGAGGCAATATGTTTTTGTCTTTTGTCTGAGATGATCAGTAATCTCAGTTATTAGTAACTGAGATTAACTAAAGTTTACCTTTAACACCCGAGTTCAATAATAAAATAAAAGCGGGTTTAAACGTGTAAATAGTTTCATTTTACAAGTCATTAGATAAACGTATCTACGTTTAAATGGGATTAATCACAACTCCCAGGGTATTTTCAAATACCAGCTGCAGGTTTGTGACTTTATTAGTTGTGTTTTTATTGGTTTTGACCAAATAAACTAAGATTATTATTATCCGTCAGCCTTTTTCCATGATATTCATTCATATTCTACACATTATATCTCATCTCAACCAAAGAAAAATCACATATTAGTGATCAAACACACACACACACATATATATATATATATATATGCAGTATAATCTTTTCTTGAAGCATCTTTTGCTGCAAGTATTTGGAGGACAGACAGACAGATCTTAAAAAAACACTGAAGATCTACTAAGGCAAAACTAAAGGAGTGTGTATTTGCATCTGGTTCCTGGTCATTCCTCTCTGCAGATGCATTTTCAAAAACAACAGACTGTATATAATTATACAGTAAATATGGACAAAAGAGACATCTTTTAGCATATGGCAGGGTCAGATGGAGGAGGAAAATCTTGTCATATAGCAGCGGAAATCCATTCACTTGCATACATATGAATTTCCGACAACTGGCATACGGAATCATAAATAAGTCACAGACGGATGTTCTCATATAAGCACCAATTGTTAATTGGAGAAGCTGTCACAATCCCTGGGGCTGTCAGTGTTGCTTTATAAGCATTCAAACTAAGCTTTATCAAATTAATGGTCTATTGAGTGCTGCTGGATTCTCCTGTAATCCATCTTATGCATGTTTTGATGAGAAAAAGTGATTTTTGTTTTGCTATAAGAGGAATCGGCCCTTTACAAACTAATACCTGTGCATTTATAGTGGAAAATGAAAAGCATCACAGGCTGAATTTAAGCTGTGTAAAACCTCGAGAGCATCTAAAGAAAAAAGACATTTCAAAGAGTTTGCTATAAACACAAAAAATTTTACTCAACTGAGACTATCACTACTTCAACATATTTTTACTCAAGTAAAAAAGTATTTGATAAAAAGTCTACTCAAGTACTGAGTAACTGATCAAATTATATTTAAAAATTACATCACTAGATGGACTAACATATAAAGTTAAGTGGAATTTTTTGCATCTTAAGGACGAAAATAAAAATAATTCATATAAGTAACAAAAAATAACAAAATCAGACAAAAGAAACATTTTCCAAATCAGTTAATTTCAATAAAAAAACTCTATAAACTTTAACAGAATCTGCAGGTGTGTGTCTGGTGAAATTTTGGTTAAAACATGTTTATTTTTTATTCAGTGGGTAGAAAATCCAGACATTTTACTCAAGTAAAAGTAGAGATACCTCATAATAAGATTACTAAAGTAAAGGTAAAAGGTACAGCGTAGTAAAAATACTCTTAAAACATTTTTTTCAAAAAGGTTACTCAAGTAAATGTAATTGAGTAAATGTAACTTGTTACTACCCAACTGTGGAAAAGGACAGTACAAAAATCTGCAGATAAGTGACCATAGAGTACAAAATGCTCACTGCAGAAGATATTATAAATAAAAAATATTTAAAGAGTCTTCCAAAAATACAACACTACCAATTTCTGCTGAAAAGTTTTGTGATGTTTTAAATATTCTGCCACTTCGGGGGATTTCCCTGGACCTGAAGCGCCAAACAAGGAGGAAGAACATTACGTTTTTCTTGTTTCACCTCTGTGAACAGAGTCAGCAGTAAACGGTTAGCTGTGCTGAGGTGCTCAGGTGTGCTGACAGGTAGTTCTCTGCAGGCCGTGTTAGGCTCTCAGGGGAAATCATGAGTCACTTCCTTTATAAAATCAATGTGTTTACTGGAGAGAAAAAACAAACCTGCAGAGGTTGGTTTCTTGGCGCATGTTAACATCAGACAACGAAGTATGTCCTGTAACGATTTGGGATTTTTACCTCAGCTTTTTCCGTGTGACATAATTTTGACATTTTAGACATTTGCAAACTTAAATGAACCCCTACAACAAACATTCAACTAAGAGCAGCTCATTCGGCAAGGGTTGCTTATATCAAAAACTTTAACGTCTTTAATTACAGATTATTTTCTTGATGTTGACAAGTATCAGCAAGACTACAAAACTTTAATAAATCAATTAAAATTTGCATTTTATAGATAAACCTTCAGATACCTAAATAAGCTTAAGCAGATCCTGTTTAATGCCCAAAGAATATAATGCATAACATTTAAAACTGTTAAATGTCTATATGTTTCATGAGTTGTTATCTTAATACATGACTTAAGCTTAAATGTTTTTTTAACGGCAAAAAGTCCCGTTTTTCTTGCACTATCGAACTGCATCGTGATCCAGTTAAAGATATTTAAACATATTTGTTTGAGGGAGTTTCCACACCTGATAGTTCGGTAGATTCAGTTCCATTAGAGACCAAAATTGCAACGTTTGTCAAACGAATCAAACATTTTGAAAAACCTGTTCCACCGCTCTCCTGTGGTGGCGCTGCAGTAAGAACCACTGAAGGAAACGACAAAATCCTCTGAAGAAGACACAGGCGCAACTTCTTTGATCCTCCTCCATAAAACGTAGCGTCACATTTTAGTGCTCGTAGAATTTCTCTTTTGTGTTTGGTAGAACATGAGCCATTTCTCCCTCTATTACGAGACACTTACGTTTGTTTTGGTCGTATTTACCCAGAATGCCCTTCACTATGGTCCAATCAAATGAACTTGTGGCTTATTGAGCACCTCCAGTAAGAAGGATGATGTTAAAACAAGTTGAACGACAGCGACTCAGCTGTGTTCTGGAAACATATTTTATGGAAATCTGAAAATGTAACAAAACTGCATGAATTTTTAAAAGTCTCTGTTAACCATCACTTACTTTTATTTTTCGAAAATGTTTCAGATTCACTACTGGACATCCATCCATCTATCCATCTTCTTAACCCCTTTTCCCATCGGCGTCAGACAGATGGTGTCCATCTCCAGCTGTCAACGGGCGAGAGGCAGGTCACCCTGGACAGGTAGCCAATTCATAACAGACAATCTGAAATAATTTAATCTAATTTAATACAAGTCTTTCATTATGTTTAACAAAGTTTTGTTTAGCTGGATTTAGGCATAAAATCTGGTTTGTTTACATTACAGATCCCTGAGTTAGCACCTGAATAATAAATATTTGAACTCAGAAGGAAAACTTTTTGCTCATTTTATTGATGAAGCATTTGGAAAAATCTGCAAAGTAACTAATTCACACAAGAAGCTTCTTTATCTTTCCATTCCTTTCAGCTTGGAAAAATAGTTATTCTGTTTAGTTCAGTTTATTCAAATAATTCACAACAAATATCATCTCAAGTCTCTTTGCAGGAGAAACAGATCCAGTTTATGTGTAATTAGAAATTCATCCTATATTTTTTACTGAGTCATAAATATCTATTCATGTCATCTCAATGTTTTACTACACTGTTTATGAGTTGAATTGTGTGCAAATCTTTAAGTATCCCATCTTAAATCATCAAAGTTCTTCAGTAATAATTGTACGCATCTCTGCAGGACAAGTTACGTCTTTCACGTCAAGTTAGAATATTTTCCTCATAACATGAAGATATGTAACAAGTTGTGATCAACCTCTAGGAAAAGGCTCAGATTGAGAAGTGAGAGAGAAGAAAGTCTGGTACAAACAGTGACCGAATCAAAGGACTGCAGCAGAAACAGTGTGATAGATGCGTATTTGAACTTGGTAATTGGTTGGACACTCTGCAGGCAAGACAACAGAGAAGCCTTTCGGAGTGTGGTGTGCCTTTCCCAGCCTTGCAGTGCTGCCTCGTCAAGTACAAAGCCAGAAATGTGAGTTCAGAGGGTTTTAATGCCTGAAGAGGAGAATACGGACATTAAATTATCAGGGGAAAACAGCAGGGTGTGAAGAAAGAGCTTTCTAAAGCCTGAAAACGTACGTACGGGCTGCTTCTGACACGGAAACCTGGCCAAAATTCACGGGCTGCTTTATTCTGAGCTTCACACCAGAACCGCAGCAGTATGTGTGTCTATATGAGCATGTGTGTGTGTGTGTGTGGGAATTTACTGTAAACAAACAAATTTACTTTTGAAATTGGAATTTAAAGAATTAAGCTTCCATATTATAAATCCAAGCATTCATCCATGCAGTTTTGCTGCACTGAAATAGTCCTATTTGTAAGTATGAATGCTTTTTTTTTAAAGCTGCAAATAAATCAGCTTTAAACAAGAAAAACACACTGGCTCATTGACTATATTTGTATTCCATTTAGTTGTGTTTTTCACGGCAAATTGTTTTTAATGCGGTTTGAGGTCATAAATTGGAAGAAATTCACCACGTTTTACACCCACAGTTGTTTAAAAAGTCATCATAAGAGTTGTGACAAGTTAATAACTCAATAAAGAAAAACAACTTTGTTGCAGGTCTTTATAAACTATGAGTTTATTTTATCATGTGATTAACATAAAAACTTCTACCTTTCAGGATTTAACCTAATACCCAGATTCCACAGTGAGCGAAAATATAAGCACAACGGGAAATAAGACTACAGCTAAATGAAAAGAATCGCTCCTGAGAGTTACAGCTTTAACACACACACCTTATTAATCTTTAATATCTCCTCTTGCTCTTTCTCTCTCTCACACACACACTTTCTCTCTGTTTGCTTCCTATTCTTCTCTTCCCCCCATTTTTTTCTCTTCTGAAGCAATTACACCCAGGAGATCTGAGCACATAGGACATGCTCCCATACCTGCAGCAATAATATATCATTACGTACTAAACATATAGCAGCTACGCAAACAGCCTTTATTACCACTCCAGGGTGAGTGCTATTTATAAGCAGCAGCAGAGTCACTCTTCTACAACAGTCGCGTTTTGTTTGTGTGGAGGTTGTTTCACTCTTTTTTGTACTTTTCTCACAGGAGTGCCACTCTATCCATATTTACTTTTTTAATTTCAGTTCCCTCTCATTGACATTAGGGGGTGCTGGAAGCCTTTAGAGTTGAGCAATGAGGCGTTGCTTTGAATCCTTTTACTTTTTTTGATTTAGTTCTAAATTGATTCATTTTGGGTAAAAAAAAAAAAAAAAAAAAAGTTGCAACTTTTAAAAATTTTTCTACAATAAATTGATGTCAGAGGATAATGAGATTAAAAACCTGCAAACCAGGTTTATTATTTGTAACATCATTTAGGCATTTAAACTTAAATAAGGCTTTAAATTTGATACAATTAAATGCTTTTGGAGGAATTCCAGCAGATTTCCTGACCAAACTGGGATTTTCCTTTGTTTCTTTTATGCTTACTTGGAGAAAAAAAAAAAAAAAACTTCTTCATAGTAACTTATTGAAATTCATGAATTATTTACAAGAACACATTTCCCCTTGTTTATTTATATATACATATGTATATAATATCATTTATTCTAAGAGGGCCTATAAATCAAAAGTATTCCCAGAGAATAACAGATAAGTGAGGTTATTGTGCAACGAGGCCAGCTGGTGGTAATAATTTAATGACGTTTTACAGGCGCTATAAAGACAGCAAACAGATGTGGCATTAAGGATTATAAAGTTGGTAAAACTTTTAACAAGTGCTATGTATTTCAGAGGTACAACAGCACAACCACCCCCCTCCCAATCCGGAATAAAAAGAATTTACACATCCTTCAATTCCGAAGCTATCAATCACACACGTGTTATTCCCCTGGGAGCGTCTTTACATGCATATTTATCAGCTCAACATGCTAATTCCCGCTGCTATACGCCCGCCAGGCACGTCTCCAGGCGTGTTTATGACTCGTAATTGTTGATATCCTTTGATATATTCCTCTGAACTAAGACATCATTTGGTTTTTGTGGTCGAAAGTCAATGAGGCACAATGACCCAAGCTTTCAATTCAAATTTACAGTTCAATATCTATTATATGCTACTCGGCGCCTGGAGAGGAAGCCTCTTTCAAAGCAGAGAGGAGCGGGAGGGGAGTGTTCAGCTGCAGCGCGAAGCACTTATCAGCTGCAAAGCTCATCTCAAGGTTAGTTAATTGATTTTAAAAAAAAGAAAAAAGAAAAAAAAAAGCTTGTATTATTAATATTATTGTTACGGTTCTCCGCAGAATTTTTTCTCTCCGGATTGTAGCCTGACAAGCAAATAAATGACAAAATGTTTTCTTTTCTGTAAACTTCCACAACTTGGATGTCACTCACAGGACTCTGAGAAGTTTATCATCTTTTGCCAAACAATTAACAGTGGAAAAACTTTCTGCAGTTGCGAGACACGCGCCATATTGTTGCACGTTCATCAGCATGCATTTACATTGCTAAAGAGCATATACGCAGGCTGTGGAAGCCGGGCATAAATTCAGCAGCATCAGATCTGTCGCATTCCTTTTTTTCCCCCCTCCTCTTTATCCTTCTTCCAGGGCTTCTTCCTCTTCCCTTCGATTTTTTCCCACAGACACCTGCCGTTGCACCTCAAGGGAAACGGGTGTTTAAGAAATGCAATTTAAACGTTTCGGCGCCACAAGGAAAAGACAAACAATGCTGGAAAAAAAAAGTGGGGGATAAACATGGTGCTGAACGGATGCTGGACAAACATCCTTCCAATTCAGAAACAGCTTGGCCATGGTGGCTGCTCACAGGTGTGGAAATTCAAGGACAAACTTGATTATGGTTGTACTTTTACTTTATGTTTCTGGCGTTTGTTTACTTGTCGTGCTCGGCTCTTTTGACAGATTCAAGGATGGAAAAGGCGCCAAAGTGAGATTCTCAGATTGGAGATGTTGGATCCAAAGGCCCAAGTCAGAGTGATTATTTCCTTTTGGCATTACACAGAAACATGGCAAAAAGTTAATTTATGTTTTTTGACGATGACTTTAAGTCCAAACAGCTCAGTACTATGTTCTACATGCGAATACACCCTCTTTCAATTCTAGGTTTTACATAAAAAAGGATCCAGTCTTTTCCAGACTCCAAAATTAGTTGAACGTTACCTCAAATTTCACACTGTATTTTTGTTATTCATCAAAGATGAAGCCGAAATGATAAAAATTTGTGTGAAAAACTAAGTACACCCTTTCTGCTTCCATAAGTTTTATGAGGAAAAGCATCAGCTAGCTGCTACCAATTAAATATTTTGACTAATTAATCACAGTGAATGTTACCAACTTTGTAAAGGAAAGAAAGTGGCCAGTTTGTGGGTCTAGTGCACACAGGTGTGTCTATGCAAAAGGGATAGATAAGATCCTCAGAGGTGCAACTGCTGCTGCATGTCAATCTGGGAAGAGTTATAACGAATTGTCCAAACTTGTAAGAAGAAGAAAGCATTTAGGACCTTCTAGGAGTGGGATTCAGAAAGTCAGGCTAAGTCTCATTTACCTGTCTTCACACACAAACACATTCAGACACAATCCTGTTTGATAATGTTCATGGAAAGGATCTTAGGGCATATCCTTGTAGAGGAGGGTGTCTTCTTCAAGACCCTTAGGGTCTATTTTTGCAAATGATGTGGCGTCTTGGTAACTTCAGGCAGTGGCCTTCAGCATGGATTGATTTGCGGCCGGAAGGAGAGCTCCTCTAAGTATGAAGCTAAGGCTCTTCACTGGAAAAGGGAAGGTTGCTCAAACTGTGCTGGGCATCAGGCAAGAGAGATCGAGTGTCTTGTGACGGTGAGATGGAAAACCAATCTGCAGTAATGTTGGTGCTGCTCCTGTCTGGTGTAGGGAGGAAAGAGCAGAGACTTAGAGCAAAGCTCTCGATGTACAGGTCCATTTATGCTCTCATCCACACCTATAGTCATAAATTATGGATAATGATAGAAAGAGCAGCTTTCCAGATACAAGCAGTTACAATGGGCTTTCTCTGCTGGGTGGGTGGACTTACCCTTAGAGACGGTGTGTGAAGTGATCTAGAGGGAGCTTGGATGACGGTACGGTCCGCCAGGTCTTGAACTTTATTCCTTCCAGTCTGGAGATGCTTTGGGATTTCCCAGAGTGACGGTTAGCCTCTGGGTCCGTTTAACCTCCAAAACCCAATTTTGGATGTATTCGTAAAATTCAACAGATGGATTCATAAAGCAATATGCAGATCAATGGACAACTTGAGATTCAGTGTCTTGCCTAGTGACACTAAGGCAGCATTGCATTTTCCAAAAGACATTTCTTGAGTTAAACTGATCAGATAAACACGGCAGATCAGTTATACCAAATGTCAAGCATTGTAGTTGATACTGATGATTCAGACTTGGTTACATTTCTGCAGGCAGAAAGTATTCTAGAGTTAAATACAATGATATTTAGCCCTGCAAAGGTCAAAAGTCCAGGCGCTTCGGTTGCACTTCCAGAGCAACAGGAAACTCAGCCTTGAGTATGGAGAGAGACATAAAACAAAAAGAAAACCAACCAATCCATACTTTGAATAAATATTCTCCACACCTATTTGAAAAACAGATTCTGGGAATTCACAGCTCCAAAAACAGAAATATGAGATATGAGTACAGTTGAATGTCTTCCAGGAACCAGAGCAGGTTCCACTGAATTGTATTTGAAAATTGGGACAAAATTAATTCAGAACGATGTGAGAGACAGATAAAGTCATGCAGAAAACAGCCACTTACTTCTGCTTGAGTTGGTTCTACAAGTTATTAAGTCAGAGGCTTTGGTTTCATCCTCATTTAATAAATGAATTTGTTGGGCTTTTTGTGCACTTGAGGTATCATTTACATAGAACCTGGTATTATCTACTGATTCACAAAGCCTTACATTTGACAGAAAGTGTACTTGCTTTTCACCAGGATTCTATTTATGGCAGCTATCTTATCAGAATCTTAGATAAGCAATAATTTAAAAAAAAAAAAACACACACATAAAAGCATTTTTAGACAGTTTCCAGAAGAAAAGAAAAAAACGGGCCCCACCTCTCGGTCAGCCTCCGGGAGAAGAGAAGCTCCTTACATTGTGGACATTGTTAGCAGCTCATAAAAGACAAATAAGTAGGTGTCACCGCAGAAATTACTTTCTGTGATGAACTACGTAGCCATCATCAGCAATGACACAGCGTCATTCACATCAACAACAACACAGGTGCATGAAAAATGGAGCGAGCTGGCAGGAAAATGAATTATTAATGACACATTTAAGTATTATAACAGAAAATCAATGAGCATACCTGGTGTAATTAACATGCACAATGTTTTCCATAATCCAGCACAGTATAATTATGCCTCTCTATTCCAGTACACGTTAGCATTAGCTCTTTCTAAAGCACACAACACCTGTTTATTTGGTTTGCTTGTTCTCTGCCTTCTCCTGTTTTTTTCCTCTCTCTGTAATGATAAAGAGGCAGCAGAATGTTATTTAGCTCTGCTCCGCTGTTGGATGTGGACCTGCAGTCATTTGCAGCTGGCCGAGGACCCTTAAGCTCAAAACCAAAAGGGATAGAACTGTGCCAGCTTTAACAAAATGGGTTTTTTGTTTTGCTTGTTTATTCTTTTTAACATTAACCTACATTTTTCTGTAAAATTTATGTTCTTTGTAAAGCATCCGTTTTTTGCAGGACACATCCCATCAAACGCAGCTATATATTTATTTGATGTGCTGCCGTTGATTCACAGTGAAGGGTTGGGGTGTGGGCTTATCTCTGTATACTGTAACATGTCCACTAATCACTGATTACCACCGTCTGTTTGTGCTGTGACCAGTGGCCGTGTACAAGATTTCCCATCGTTCCTGAAGGATGCAAGGGAACAGCTTGAGCAGAATCCAGCACGGGACTGGGATTTTTTGGCAAGTCAAACTTTATCAGCACAAACATGCGCAAAATGAAAACAAACACAACCCAGACTGCTAATTACCATCCGCCTGGACCTCTGTCCCCAGTTTTTTGTCACAGGGAGAGAGAGAGAGAGAGAGAGAGAGAGAGAGAGAGAGACACACACACAAAATGGCCGACTGCACTGCACCATGCAGAAATCAGAGGAAGCTGCTGCTGTTCCCTCCGTCCAGAGGACAAACCCTTGTCGCCTGGATAACACAGGTTGACACACTGGTAGCCCCAGTGATTTTTCACACCTATTATTTCTTGTGCGCTGTTATACATTACAGCACTGACAACAGTCTGGTATCTTCTGGGCCATGTGGCCTGAATCTACGCCAAATCCTGTGCCACTAATTTTACTAATTGTCTGAGCGTGGCCAACACTTTTCATTGGTGTGGAGCCTACAGTGTCACAGAAAGCTAATGAGAGCTAAATAATGTATGTGAACCTCTCTAATTGCTTCATTTCTCATTTTGCTTACCAATTCTCATATCATAGCCAGCAATGCTGTTTTTTTTTTTTCCTTCTCTCCCGCTCATGGTTTTAACAGTTGATATTAACATCTGCACCAGTTTTTAAAAGATAATGAATAATAATGAAGCTCGGTGGGGTATTGTGTGACACTGTAACACATGGATGGCTATAAATATACACTTACTGACAACATAGTTAAGCTGGAAGCTAAAGAGATGAATGTAAAGATATAGATGGATGCAGAATGGGTTGTAGAGCGAATATAGTAAGTAGTAGTAGCATCATAAATGTACTGATGGCAGTCCAACAGTCAGTCAAATCTATAAATGAAGGTCAAAAGACCCAAAGGAGACCACATCAATGTTTTAGATCACATTACCAGAACTTTTTGGAGCTTGTTTGTGGTTCGGATGTGGCCATTTGGTTGTGTCGTCCAACAGAAGGCCACTGTGACATCTGTCCTTTGCAAATGCAGTTGCATGAAACGACCAAACAACCAAACGACCTCACGCCAACCCCAATTCTAACCCCTAAACAGCCATGTCATTAGCTGGTTGTGATGTTTAATGCATCTTTTTGTGGATTGTCTTTTCCCATTTCTTTAAGGTGACCTTTTATGCTTCCTTGAACAGGTCAGAATCTGCCTGTGGGCTAAATAAAACATATCCATTAGACTTTATCCACAAAATCATTCACTGAAAGTGAGATTGTAGCCTACTTAGTTGTGCAGATGTTGAGATCCTTTCATAATAAGCTGTTTTAGAGCCTCTTGTAATTTAAGTCCAGCTCAACATTTACACTTGCAAGTGAAAATAGCTGCAAACAGGTGTGCAATTATACAACTGAAGATCTCTGAAAAGCAGAAGTGGAGCCTCCTGCACAACCAACAAGAATTCAGAAAGTGGGTTCTGGATGGTAAGTCAAAAACAAAACACTTATCTTTTCCAGCAGTCATTGTACAGAAGTAAGCCCAGCTGACCAAACATCCTGGAGGTTCCACTTGGGTTCCTAAGTAACGGACTAGGCTTTGTTCTGGTTGCTAGGTGAGGGGCAGCGCCTGCTGATCTGGAGGTTTTTGACATGCTTCCTTTTATAGACACCAAAACATTAACTTGGGTGTTTTTTAAGCTCTTTGGGCAGTACAAACCCAAATGGAAGGACAAAAATTAGCAAAATGTGAATTTTGCACAATAGATTCCGTTAAGAAAATCACGTTCAGAAACTATTCATAATCTGTTGTGAGGTTTTTTTTCAGATGCATCTCTCATTGTCCAGACTTTATATTTCTAACCAAATTCTCCACAACAGGACGTCAATATCCTGTGTGGGGACCGAAAACAAGTGAAGAATGAGCAAAGCTCCAAAGAAAGTCTTTAGGAGACTTTCCAAACACCGTAAGAACTATTAAGGGCGAGCCTTTTTGAGCTACTTTTGAGAAAGTCTGCCCTTTATGAAGGAAAGTAAAATGTACCAACACCATATTTAAACGCCATTATTAGTGAAATGTTCCTCTCTCTCAGTGTGAACTCCCCCCAGCCCTCTTCGGGTAAACATTATTTTGGATGCGTTCATTGACGCATACAACCTCATCAGGTGAGGCGGTGTATGCCAGCATGAGCCACCTGGGCTTCTCAGTGTGATTACACGTATTTGTGTGTATGATGGCGAGAGTGTATACAACTTGCTTATACAGCTTGCTTATGCATTTGTATGCCTCTCCATGTTACAGACATGCCTATGGATGTCTCATAGTGAGGCATGTGTGTTGTTTGTGCCATTTCTTTCTTTGGCTCTGCTCCCACTGCCGCATCCAAAGGCCTCCTCTATTTCCAGGCTCCTATCAGCGGGAAAGCTGTAATTTAGCAGCAAATTTGATCATCCAAATAGCTGAATATTTAACGGAATTAAAGCTGTATTATTTATTTACTCCCTATAGTGTAACCTACATTCAGGCAACATTAGGTGGTCCTGTAAATATACTCTCTGACACACATGTTGAAATATTGATCCATTATTTATAATAATTCATGTCTCTGAAAACTGAGTAAAATGATCCAGCACAATGGGATTCATCAGTCAGATGACCCACAGACGGAAACACAAGGTTAGAGTCACTATACTGTTTTCACAAAGTTTCCTCTAAAAGTAATGAAACTTCAGGGCCTACATTCATTTTACTGTAAAATACAAACATCGAGATTCACCAACCCTATGGGTGTCAAAAAAAAAGATCAAATAAATGTAACAAAACTTACTAGTACAGTTATGCCAATTCATAATAAAACAATAATACACTGCCTTTTTTGGGTATCTGAAGCTTAAATTTTAGGGTTTAAACATCAGAGTCCAAGAAGTAAACTGGATATTTGTTTTACCAAAAACATCTGGTTTAAATTGCACCTAGAGCCTCAGTAATCCATTATAATAAGAAACCGCAAAAGTTGTGCTTATTATCCAACCCCTATTCTACATTTAATTATGCTCACAAAATGTGGTGTGACATATACAACATTTTTTGGCTTATATTACATAAAACATGTGAATCTATGCCCTGAAATACATTCTGCAGTGCTTATTCCCCTTCACCCCCCACCTTTTTTTTTTCTTCAACTCATATTTTTTAATATACCGCTAAAACATAAAAACTGATGGTTTTGGTGTTAGCTGTAGTCATGCAAATGCAAATTAAAAATCTTTTAAAATGTGCACATGGAATAGAAAAAAATGCCCTGGAGAAAAAATGCATCAAATATACCTTACAATCTATTTTATGCTCTTAAGACGTTAAATCCGTATTTAAACATGACAGAGGCACTCGTCGTGACTGAGTCCAAAAAGTCAGAAAGAGTTCTTAAAGACCAGATTCACCATAACAAAGACAACAAGGCTGCTTTTCAAGCTGTCAAGATGTTTATTTCTACCCACAACAGCTTAAAAACCACCTGCACCTGCATCCTTTCACTTTCTGTGACGGATGCGATTTGAGAGCTTGACGTGAAATGCAGGTGGCAAAGTGGGCTGATGTAGTTTTTAGAGCGCCTGATGTGCTTTCAACCCGTTTATTTGAGGCCACATTAACTGTTTACGGTCATTTTATATGCAGAAAAAATTATTTTGTTTGTTTGGACGTTGGGATGTAATGTCATATTTTTGATCTTTGAAAGTAAAAGCAAGTTTTAAATTGCTATTCAATCCAAAAAAAAAAAAAAAAATGATTTGGGGATTGGTTTTATCCCTGTGACGGATGATCTGTGTGCACCTGAGAGGAGTTGTTTTTCTCTTTGTCTTTCATCAACATGACACAAAAACTCTGACGTTCAAAACTCAATTGAGAAGAGAAGAAAGACATTCAGCCGAATAATTCAGACCTCCAAAACATGCCAGAGTTCTACGTTATTGAGTCTTCCATTAAACGTGGGGACACATTACCGTCTCAAGGATACAAACAATGCATGTATTTTATGAAGCTGCCGCATTGGTAATACACATAACAATAGCCTTGCTTTCTGTTGTTACAGTCTTTATTTCCCGTATCTGTTGAGAACAACCATATTCAAGTGATCATGTTCATAATTAGCATGAATATTTGCTGTGATAACTCAGATTCACAAGGTTGTCTTTGATTAAAACTATTACTGACTGCGGATGACTACGGTGACATTGTACGCTCTAATTGTTATTGTTGACAGCAAACATTAAAATGGGAGACTTTGGGGAAAACATGACGCTACTTAAGAGTTTCTCATTGTTTCTTAAAGATACACAGTGTGCTAAATAAATGCCGTTCGCCTCACCTTAAAGCACATTTTGTCTTTAAAATCATTAGTCTGTGTGGATTTTTCAACACAGAATACTGAAAAACAAACATTTGTATTTATTCTCCTTTATTTCAATACCTCTAAGATAAAATCCAATTCACCTACTGCCTTCAGAATTATTAAATCCATGTTTTCGTTCTTAATACAAATCCAGTGGATCTGTGAAGGCTTTATTAATTTCTTAGTACGAATTACTCAACAAAGACGGAGATGTTAAATAAATAAAATGCAAAAAGAACTGCAATTTGTTTTTAACTTATATCCT
This sequence comes from Poecilia latipinna, assembly GCF_001443285.1. Classification (NCBI taxonomy): domain Eukaryota; kingdom Metazoa; phylum Chordata; class Actinopteri; order Cyprinodontiformes; family Poeciliidae; genus Poecilia; species Poecilia latipinna. The sequence continues at coordinate 186,587 of NW_015112926.1, read as the reverse complement.
AGGAAAAGAGATAATCACTTCTAGAAGCAGTACAAATAAAATGCAGACAGAACAAAGATGGCAGTTCCACATCTTTGAAAATATATAATTATTTCAACAATTATGAAGCATGCACATCTTAGGCAAATGTTTCCTTATCTGTCGTGTTTCATTTGTCAGAGCTGGAAGTACATTTCCTCATCACATAACTGTTATTTTATATCATCATCTAACTCCAGCCCACACATTGAACTGGCCTCTTTTCTTTACGTTTCATCCTTTCGTGGGCCGCTTCATCCATCCTGGCAAAACAACAAGCACCACCTAAAACTAAATCCTTGGAATATAATCCGACCTGGAAGTATGCTTGCCCCCTGAAGAAAACTGGAACAACAACGCTGAGAGTAAATTTAATTTCTAGCAGATGATGTTTCCAAACAATCCAGATTCGGTTATTAAATTAAAACCTTTCAGTTTCTATGAGACGGCCTCCTTAGCATCTCTGATGCTTACATTTGAACCGCTCAGTTGTCTCTTTTTAATGACTTGTCTTATGTGGCGTTCCAGTAAAGTGCTGGATAAAGAAGGATTAATTAATTGATTGATAGATGAAAGGAATCTTGCAACACATTAGAATAACAAAAGTGGGAAGTCTGGATTGTTTGGGGATAATAAAAAAATAGTGATATGCTGCAAGAAGTGTCTAAAAATACAAAATACTCTCATTATCCATTAATGACAACTCTGTACATAATGCAACACCCAAACAGAATGTCACTGGCAGGAAACGCAAAACTGCAACCCTTAATAGGATTTGTTCCTGTGCAGCAATTTGTCAAGCCAAAATATTCGGTATTTATGAGACAAATATAGCACGATGAAACAAGTAGGAGACAGAGAACTCACAAAATAGTCAATAGGATTAACAGAAGCATAAACTAAATACTCCTTGATGTGTCACTGATAAAAGGATTTTTCATTATTCATCACCATAAAATGCGTGGAAAGATTGTCATGCTGTCATTGTATTACTGTATCCTCTTTATCTGTGTGTCAATCTAGCCGCATTAAAACCCTGGTGCTGCTTTCCTTCTGTTTTTTTTTTTTTATATATATTTTAAAGGATTTAACACACAGTTTGCATTTAGAGTGCAAAAAAGAGATTACCTCATCGCCTCAGGTCATTGTCGTCTTAATAAATGGTGAGCCTCCAAAATTGTGCTGTTGCCAACAGAAACAGTGTCATCTTCAATTAATCCATCTGCTATCAATACTTTTCAGTTTGACAGTTTGTGAACACAAGTCACCATGAATCATCTTCCTCACAAATGAACAAACAAACAAAAAAAGCCAGCCGATAAACACAACTGTTCCAGTAGGAATTAGCTCATTACAGCAACTGGGCCACCGTTTTGTGTGTAGAGTTTCAACGCAACACAGAAATGCTAATGCTACATTTAAACCTCTTCTAGATATGAGTATTCCCTGACAAAGATAAAACTTTAGGGCTCATAAACCGTATGATGCAAACTGGAACTGTAGAACAAGCTTAGTTCAAAACAATGACAAATGAGAGAGTACGTCACAGTTCTGCAGTTCTTTGTTGGTCAGTCAAATAAAAGCTCACTATAATACCTTAAAGTGGGAGGCTGTAATGTGACAGAACATAAGGATACAGCTGTGGGACATTGTGTAGTTTTTTCCGGCTGGTATGACTGACCTTCTTTGTCTTCGCTCCGTTGGAATATTCAATAAAAAACTTAAATGTTAATATTTCAGCTTAGCGTAAAGTACAGTTTCTATGTCACTCCAGAAAGAGAATCCAAAATAACCCCCCCCCCCAAAAAAAAAAATTAAAAAAGACATTCTGGATTTGGATCAGTTTAAATGTTGAATGTCTGCCTGGCTACTTGGAATGCAAATATAAAGAAATTAGAGATAGTATAAATAAAATCTGAAACCATTAATCTTCAGTACGGATAAACATAAATAATCTGGGTTCAATTATAGATACAACCAAAATGTATTTTTATCAACAACAATCTGTTATCAGTCTAAGAAAGATGATACCAATGCTAAATAAATTAACTAAAATAAAACAACTTCATGTGAATCTAAACTTTTTGAATAATTAAAATTTTTAAACTTATTTCTTGCCAATTACACAAAAGGTAAATAGAAAACATAGGTGTTCTGCTTGATGCTTATGAGATTTACATCTCTATCTGCTATACAACATGCTATACTTGAAAATGTTAATCTTTTGTAATCTCAGAGTTAAAACTGTTTTATACCAACTTCTCTCTCACAAGCAGTGTTACATCACCATTGCTCCTACTAAAACCCCTTATGGCAGGAAGGCTAGAAAAAATAAATTTGAATGTAGTGGTTTTTATATTGCGATTCTTTAACTCTTCCGTGATCTTAAGAGACGGGGTCATTTGGACCCTACAAGGTTTTTACCCTTTGCGTGGTCCGGCGGGGTCTTAATAACCCTGCATGCTTTTATAAGATTTTTTTTTTGTGTGTTGTTTTGGGAACTGACGGTCTGACGGGACAAAACCCAAACTTCCCCGTTGTGAAGTTTGGCTGCACTCTGTCTGAACATTGTGGGAGGGTTAAAAGAAATTGGAAACATCCATATATTGGAATTGGCAGGTAAAAGCTCTAAAAAGCCTGGGCACTGAAAATTGACCACAAAACTCTAATTTTAGCATAAGACATCCATAGCTTTAAAAACATTTGAAATGCAGTAGGTCAAGCACAAAGGGACAAATAAGAGATCAAGGCTACCATTTTGAAGTGCAGTGGTCAAATTGCATCCTGCTTAATGTCTCACAAATAATAGGAAAAAAGAAAATGAAGGGATTGTGAAGGAAATCTCAGCACTGGGGGTGAGACCGAGGCAACATTCACGGTTCCAAAGTGCGAGGTAAAAGAGCCTCAATAACTGGCAGAAAGGAGCATTCAGTGAGCCAACATCAAGGCCCTCACAGGCAGGGAAGTCAACATTATCAAGAGGATGCAGGTGAGTACAAGTGGATACAAGCAAGGGGTGTTTGGATCGAAAACACCATGTTCCCTTATGTATCTATACAAATGTGATGGGAAATGACTCAGTCCTGGAAATTAAACTGCAAATAATTGAGAACGCATTTAGAACGAACACGTTCATATGGGGAGCAAAATTCTCCTCCAGCAAAAATAAAAAAGAAAGCAAAAAATATGCAATGCATTTCCCTTTGCAAAGAAACATTTAAAAAAGACTAGGATCTGTAACAAAGAGCATCATTTCAAGAAAGTTATAGTGAGGAACTCCTGTGACAAATTATAGATTTAATAAACTTACACCCATTTTAATACAACTGAGTGCTGTAAAAACCTTAAGAGTGTTTGGGTTTTTCTGTCTGGGTGAAGAAGATGTACTTTTCTGTCTTCAGACTGAAATTTCTCGTCTCTGTATGGCTGGGTAGATATAAACATGGTTATTAATAATACATAGCAGTTTCAAAGACAGATTTCAGTTAAAGCCACTTCCAGTGAAAAGAGCAATTTACTGTTGTGGTTTGAGTTTTTTCTCAACTTATAGGAAATCTCTTGGTATCGATGTGTTCTCAATAAGAAAGAGCCTCATGTTTGCATACATCATACAGTCTGCTTTATGCAAATCTCCTTTGATGTGTGGTTTTGTTGACTCATTGTTCCAGTTTAACATCAAGTTCTCCGATTCCTTGAAACAATATCTTAATCTAATCTGACCATTAAACCTTTATCCAAAATACATGTCGATGTGGGCAGCTGCACATTTCAGTCAAGTGCAATGCAGAAGGAATTTGGAGCAGCTGTTTCGGTCTTGGTTGAAAATCTTTTAGTCCTTGACAATGCTGAACTGGTTTCACTTTTGAACCTGTCTCACTTTCATTCTTGATCTGGTTTAGTTCAGATGCCTTTGAATTTTGTTTTGTCGAGAGCTGGCGCCCGTTTTGGCCAGTTTGGGGAACCAGGCCTGGGTTACCAACATACCTACAACGCAGCAGGAGAGCAGAAGGGAAATATAGTGGAGCTGGCTGAGCTGTGCGTGTTGTTTATGTCTCTTCCTTTTCTTTAATAATCCACAGGCTTTTCAACTAATAACAAAAACAGTGTTCTGTCTAAGTGCGTGTATCAGAGAGACTCTTGTCATAATGCAACAGAGCAGCTGATGCCTTTGTACACGATTACCAGGCGATAATGGCGATGATGTGTCATTCGCTTTCCAGTCAACCCAAAATAAAATCAGCTCCTGAGTTTTCTCAACAGAGCAATGTACGTTATTTGCCAACATGCTTGTTTGTCGTTTCTTTGTTGAGTTCACAGAGTTGTTTCTGTAGCTGTTGATGTCACGGTTTGCGCAGGAAAACCAGCTATTCTGTGGTGCCGAGTCGAACCGCAGTTCAAACTGTGGAATCTTTCTTCTTAATGTGGAAACAGGTTTGAAAACATCTCAGGAAATCATAATGGGCTCTGAACCTTGTTGTTGGAAAGGGCCTAAATGGAAAGTGAGAATGATGTTCTAGTTGTTTTCCAGTTTATGATAAACTTGGGGATGTTGACTCCTTTCATTTGAGAGTGGCAGCTTAGGTCTGGTGACTAAACTGCAGAAAACTGGGTGTTCGAGTTGGACAATGATGCTAAACACACCACACCTTATTGACAACAAGCTTCCCAAATGGACATCGGCTGTGAACTTGTCCTTAGGACAGGTTCGTACCCACAAAGCAAGTAATTTAAATGTCAATTCTGGCTGTAAGGGACATCTAACCACAAACTACTGGTGCTATATGTATATATTTGACCTTGTATACTTTTCATTATAACTGAAAATCTGTGAAAACTGTATACAAATGAGTTTCTATTCCCCTGGATATACGGATTTGATTATCTTCTTTCTTTAATGTACAAAAAAAAACAGCAATAAAATGTTATTTTAGTTGTTTTTTTAAATTTCATAAATGCGACATACGAAGTGATTTTTAAATTATTACTATGTATAAAGCTTTATAAGCCATGTTATCTGTATCTGGAGGTTTGGTAGCTCCATTTCCTTCAGTGAGAGACATCCAAAATGGCTCTTTCTGGAATGACAATAAGCATTAATGGTGTCATAAAGTTAAATCAAAGTTTCTGCAAGGATAATTTCAGGTTATCCTCCAACAGTAGGAGAAATATATTTCATCTAGCAAAAATAAAAGTATTATTATCATACTACCTAGCCTAAGACAGAGCCAGAGTGAGACCAAGGAGCCACAGACCTGTCAGACAACAAAAAACAGTAACTTAATGAAAATCCTACAAAGATGTTATCCCTCCTGGCCAACATATATAAAAGCCTCGGGGTGCTGATAAACTAAAAGCAGTGTGATTGGGCATCGCTCCCAGCAGTTATCAACAAAATGAAAACTCGCATCGAATGTTTCCTGGCAGCAGTAAGTCCCCGAGTGTTCAAAGCAGGTGTCTGGAGGCGACTCCAAGGAGGCCGTTACTCGTCACATCAAGACCGAATAATTTGTTTCTTTTTGCTCATCTCTGAAACTTTGACTTTTCTGTTACTTCAAGAGTTTATTTTTGACAGGTCCACTTGTTTCTGTCTGAGCATCAGCAGAGAAAACGTATGCGACAGCTGTCCGTTTGATTGGACACTTGGAGTGTTTCCTTTACAGTTTGCAAGTCGTGTTGTGAAAGAGATTTTGACAACTCTCGGTGTTGATACATTTGGAGTTAAGTGCACATAGTGTTTATTTTCTTTTCTGTTTCACAGAGCTGATGAAAGAGTCACAGAATGTGTGAACAGATTAGACATCTACCGTTGGCAACAGCATACTGCTCATTTAAACAAATAAATCTGAAGCAACTGTTTGTGTGGTGGAAGAGGAACTACACATATTATTGATCAAGTAAGAAAAGTATGTGAGTAAACCAATTATTAAATTCATGCATTAGAATTTCTCAAATGTAAAGAATCCAAATTTGCATCATTAAGTTACAAATTTAAGCAATCTGGAAATGCTCATTTAATTAGCATTAGCTAAATTTGGTTTTACAAAACCTAGTCCTGCAAATTGTAGATGTATGCTTGTTCCAGCACATGTGTATCAAATGGCTGAATTCATGCAGTATTTTTACAGAGTTCTGCCAATAAGCTAAGACACATAAAAACCTGCCTATAAAGATTGAAATGCAGCTACAGGTAATGTGTTTGAGTGAAACATGTCAAAGATTTATTTCTCAATTCTTTACTTGGCTACGTTTAATCTCGTCGTGTCTGAAGGGAAAACTTGTGCCCATTTCAGACCTTTGTACTGTGTTTGTCTTTGGGTGAATTTTCCATTATTCTTTCAACAACACAATCTGCCAGTCTAAGATAATAAGAACAAGCAACCTTTTGTGCAACAACGAGCCTGCAACTCTTTAGAGTGGCTCAGAGTCATCATGTTGAATCTTTTCCATCTATAAACAGGAGTTTATTCTCTTCTCAGACACACAGCTCATACATTCACTCCACTGCATCATGCGGCTCGTAGGTTTACAGGTAAACCATCTGTAAATTGAAATATGAGTTTACGTGAGGCTCCTGTGTCAGATTAAAAGTACTTTTTATGGAATGAACAGCTTTTCAGCAGCCATTGGACATACTTTCGTTAAGCCCACACTTACATGTCAAAATTAGTTTATTAGTCTGATATAATTTTCTAATCTTAAAAATGTCCTTTTTTATTTAGTATTGAATGAAAGGCTGATTATATATATTTTTACTAAAATAATTTAACAGTATTTTGTAGTTTATTTGGATTGAGATATGGTGGAGGTAATTGTGTTAATGTTTCACTGAATTATTGACGAAAACAAAAAGTCCACAACCATCATACAGATAATTATAGAAAAGGTTAACTCTCATGGAAAAACGCATTATTGTGGTTTGGGAATTTAACTATGGGAAGGAAGATGAGAAGCCTGCTATTGACCTTAGTGTTTTATTTGTTTGACCTTTGTTTAATTTACAAACCTCAAAGCAACTCTGTGGTAAAAATGCACATTACTAAACATCTATTAAATTAGCTTTTATTTCTGGTTTCCTTAAACCAGAAATAAATGCATAAATTACCAGAGATTTCATCACTTTCAGGAATTTATCCTCTTTAAACCAGTTTAATTGTTTCAACATGTACTTTTCTTTTTCTTCTTCTTTTTATTTATAAATAGTAGTGGATGAGGCCTTAGTGATGATTAAACTCTTAAATAGTTCAAAACAAAACCTAATCACAATACTATTTTTATAATCTACCACCAGATACTTCCACTAAACTACATGTTTACATCAATGCCACCGTAGCATAGAACCTGAAATTTACATTTTAATTTGTAAAAAAGTAGATATTTCACATGTTCACTGCGTTGTACGAGAAGCTCTTGTATTTTTGCCAAAAATTATGGAGCAATGTGACAACAAGGAGGGCCTGACACCATGTATAGCAGGATAATCTGGCACTAAACTGAAAAAATACGAATGCAATCAAGTCAATTTTGCTGCTTAATCTTAACACCGATTAAATAGATAGATGAGATAGATAGATAGATGAGATAGATAGATGAGATAGATAGATGAGATAGATAGATGAGATAGATAGATGAGATAGATGAGATAGATGAGATAGATGAGATAGATAGATGGATGAGATAGATAGATAGATAGATAGATAGATGGATAGATGGATAGATGGATAGATGGATAGATAGATAGATAGATAGATAGATAGATAGATAGATAGATAGATAGATAGATAGATAGATAGATAGATAGATAGATAGATAGATAGATAGATTGATTGATTCTTCTGGAAGGTTTGCATATTTTCCAGTGACACGTTTACGGCAAATGATGACGCATTTGTGGTTTGAAGCTGATAAACCAGGTCAACTGAAGATTCCTTGTGGTTTGTGGTTTAGCTTTGTCTTATACATTATATAGTCACAGTGTGCACTGACTACGCTCTTGTCTGCATGCCCTGCCTTCAGCTGCTGCGTTTCCTTGTCCCTCTAGAGTTGCTCCCAACTCGCCCCTTTCACCCCACAACGAGTTCGCAGCTGCAGGTGGCGTTTCAGTACAATATTTAACACATTCACACATGCACCATCCTCCCCCTCCTTGCCTTCCCAGCAGGTCTCTGCATGCCGTTTGAGCTTTGAACAGCATTACCATCAGTCCAGTGTAAATAACACGAAGTGGCAACTTATAAATAGTTAATGATGCAAAAAATCCATGAAGTCGCTCCCTTGGCTCGCTAAACGCCTTGCTGTTTGCCGGTTGCCATGTTTCCTGGTGGGTCTTGCGGGGCACCCAGTGTTAGTTTGAATCATCGTTGGTGCCGTGACAAATTCAGAGAGCGATTAGTAACAGGTGGTAAAACGCCACAGCAAGTTATTCAAGGGAAGCTGATATCACAGAGCTAAAGGTAATTAAAAATGTTTGCACTGCATGTCAGTAGGAGCACAGAAGAACGGGAGACCTCAGTAAGCAAACAAGCAGAGAGCACTTTGTTGTTTGGCTCAAAGGCACTCCCTGCGTTGGACACTGCAGGCCTGCATGCCTGGAAATGGAGCACAGTGGGGGTTTTGAATGAAATCCACAAGCGCTACTCTTTGAATAATGAAAGTGCTTTAGTTCAGCTTGGATTTTACATGACATCTCCACTCCTTGTGTTACATGACTCTGATCAGTAATTTAATATAAAATAAAAATGCAATAAAACACTTTTTCTTCTTTATGCGTCTTCCCAAAATATAAGGATATTGTAAAGTTCATATAAATTAGTGTAAATGTTTTGAGTCATCTCTCTTTTATTTCCCTTCTGCTTCTAGATTATCTGTTGAACAACATTTTCTTTGGTCTTCAGCTGCTTTTTTCATCATTTTTAAAATAAGTTGATTAAAATTGGTACACAGAAATACAAAATAAGCACTAGACGTATTGTATTAGTGTTTTTCTGCATCGTAACACGATTCTAGTTATTTTATCATTTAGTTCCGTGTTAAAGTTTAGCAGAGTTACAGAGCCAAGAATCCAAACCAAAGCATCATGTTCTTATTGTGCCCGAAATGTGTCTTTTATAGACCAACCTTTACTTTTACCTCCATCACACAATTTTATAACTGATTTTTGTTTAGTAAATGTAGGAATATTGGTGAATCCCACACCCTGGGTCTCAATAAACATGCACTATTCAGAACGGGATCCGCATACTTTAAGATGAGACAGAACCAAATGGTTTATCAATAATAAAAAAGATGGGAAATAGAGAAACAGCTGTGAGCATTCATGCTGCTCGTGGTGTGCATTTTGGCCCCTCAAATAAAAATGATGGGCCAAGAAAGGATAGATTTGGGGAAATGGGGGCAAAAGAGACATTGAGAAATGCATTTATAAATCTATTTTTATAGATGCAAACTATTCATTGCACTGTGTAGAGTAAAGCAAATTGTAAAACTGCATGTTTTGGGGAAGTAGGAGCGCTCACTCCATCGTTGCATGTGTTGCCAATGAGTAGCTTGAACAATCATTTGAAATATTCCAGGTGAAATATATTTCTTCAATAAACCAATAAATTGTATGTCTACAGCAATAAGCTGTTGCAACGTGCCATTTCACACTGCCATCGCTCAATATATTATAGCGCAAATTCTGTTTTATGAAAGCCAGTCTCCAGTAGTCTCTCATTATGTCAGAAAAGCTTTTTTTTTTAATTATTATTATTTTTAAAAAGTGCTCATAAACAATGGAAAAAGCCAGTTGTGAATTACGTAGTGCTGACGAGATCTGTAGATTTCGGTCGGGTGCCAATTGACATTCCGGGTTTTCAGATGAGAACTCGCATAAAACAGATAAAAACAAAGTGATCCACCAGCGATGGTCGGTATGAAAACAGTTCATTTCAAAAATAAACCGTGATTTTATTTCCTGTCTTAGAAAATGATCCTCTCTTGAATGTCACATTAGATGGGTGAAGAAGCTTATAAAGAATTTTTTAGTAATTTACTTTCTTGCACCAAAACTAAGACTTTTTGTTTCCTGACTCCTCTACATCAGCGGTTCTCAATCCTGGCCTTCAGGACTAACTATCCTGCCACACAACTGACTTAAATGAATGGGTAATTCTGCAGCACTTGGTGTCATGCTGAGGTAATGTAATCATGTTAATCAGGTGTTTTGGAGCAGAGACGCATCTAAAACATGAAGGACCCATGAAGTGGGCCCTGAGGACAGTGAGATAGCAGCTTGCTTGGAGGTCTGTGGTTATGCAGTGATTCAGTGCAACAGCTCAGGGAGATGCTGAATGTTTTAAAACCTAATGCTGTTTGTTCACTAATGTTTTCTAACAAACATCTGAGGCCTCCACTGAACAAACTGGCATGTACTGATATTAAGGGTGTGTTCGCACCAGCTCTGTTTCGAATTCTAGTTTGTTTGCTTGGGGAGGTGCGAATGCGCAATCGAGGACCAAATAAAGCAAATTCTGGTCCAGTTTAGGTGAACTCTGGTGTGATTTGAATATATGTGAATGCCAAGTACACCAAAGACTGCTCTAAAAGTAGGAAGCGGACGATAGCACACGGCATTCTGGGTAAATACAACCAAAACAAACACGCATGTCTAAAGCTAGTGGGAGAAATGTCTCATGGTGTTTTGTCAGAAACATCAGACACCGGTAAAATCTGATTCCATTCCATTTTTGTTCACATTTTGTAGAGAAGGAGTTTTGTGCTCAGTGTCTTCTTCTCCTGAGGTTTTTGTGTCATTTCATTCAGTAGTTCTTGGTGCAGCGCCACCACAGGCGAGGAAGGGAATAGGTATTCAAAGGGTTTGATTTGTTTGACACAATGCAATGTGAAATCCAGGTGAAAATGTGACAAATGCTTTAATTTTGGTCCCAAACTGAACCGAGTCTACCAGACTACCAGGTGTAAACACACCAAGTTACAAGCAGATGGACTTCGTTGGGAATTAGCTGCCTGGGATTGTATTTAGGGTAAAGTTAGCATGTGCCACGCTTTCTGATCTTAATGTTTTTAAAACCATAATTTCCGACCATTTTAATCATGCGTTACCATGTGGTCTATCACATAAAGTCCCAATAAGAAACTTTGACATTTGTGTCAAAACAATGAAAAGTTAAAAAGGTGGGTATACTTTTTAATAACTGATTAAAAATATTGCACTGACATAAACAGTTTTGTGATGAATTTTGTCCCATTCATTAATGTCATATTGTAGCACTTCTAATATTTTAAATTGGATTTCATTCTTCTGTATTTGTTTGGTATGAGAATATAAAATAAAAATATTGACTTATCTGTCAAAGAGAATGGGGTGTTTTCACTTTGGAATATATTCTATAGTCGAGGCATTTTTATTATTGTGTCCACCCCCCACTGCTTTCCTTCAAATATGAAAAATGTATCTGTGGTTTCTGAGTGCTTTCATTACAGGCAGTGGAGAGCTGCCAGTTTGGAATCTGCAGCCAAAAACAAGACTCGGGTATCCGGGGAACTGAATAAATAAATGAATAAATGATTAGGTAAATAAATAAATATAAGATAGATCTGACTCCTCTACGCGACCAACTGGCTGCAGTTTTCTCACAGATCCAGTCCAGGTCAGAACCAGATTGTGTTCCGACCTGGACCACCAGCCCTTCCTCGTCCTCGTCCTCCTCCTCCTCCTCGTTTTGGCCTGTCACGTCTCCCCCCTCAATGCAGCACATTAGTTTCATTGCTGAATTGGATCTCCTCATGCACGCAGTGAGTTTCCCCATCAGCTTCTTGTCTGTCAGTGTGAAGATGGTAATTCGGAAGGGAAGGAGGCTGGGGAACAGCTGCTCTCGCAACAGCCAATAATAATGCAAAAAAAAATTACTAACCTTAAAAACCACAGAGATGGGACTAAATTGAGAATGTATGCAGCTTTCGCAGGCCCTCTCTCCCGTGAATTGTCTCTTCCCTGACAAGCAGCTCATTGCATTTCCCATCATGCATCTGATCGGTCATTCAGAAACACAAAACACAAATAAGTCAACTCGACCATCTGCTTGTTAGAGGCAACCATAAAAGTGCCTGTTTTTAAATAAAGAACAGAATTGCTTTGATGGGGCACCTGAACGGGTAACTGAATCTGTTTTTGTTCTTCATTTAGGTTTCTGTCAGCAATAAGACAGAGCTTGTCTTTAATTCATCACAGCAACGCACAATACTTGTGCTGTCCTCATTTTCTAAATCAATAATCAGCCCAGCATGCTTCATTAACAGTGACCAATCAGAGACAAGCTGGGGATCTCATTTTACAACATGAGCATTCTGAAGACATAAACCATCTGCTACTTGTAGGAACAGAAAAATCAAATTAATCCATTCTTATCATGCATTCAGATTTTAAAGCAATTAAAGATGTTCTCAGTCTAATCGCACATACAGAAGTAGCTCGGTAATGAGGAGGGCAAACTCTTAGGTGAACTTTCCAGGGTTCTCAGCAGCGCATTTGGAAACTTTACAAGGCTCGCACACTCCAGTGAGCCGTTAGCCCGTACCATACAGATGTTGGCAACCACAGTGCATTTTTTATTAAGCATTTAATCATTGCGCAAACCCAGAGTTCCCATAATAGGAGGGCTCAAATTCAAAATCCTGGGTGCCAAAATCATCTAATGTTTTCTGTTTTAATATAAAACATAAAAAAAAAACAAGCAAAGCTGGCTTTAACTTTATATAAAACCCAAAGATGAACTGGAACGTTAAATTTACCTTAATTAAGCCGAGGGATTTCTGCTTGCCCAGAATAATAATTTGAGCTCAGATGTGGCGCCGATGCTTCTGTAACCTCAGAGGGGTCGGGCATCAAACCTGTCCAACCACGGCTTATTACAGTATGACGCGGTCCAATTAAAGCCATAATACAGACAGTTTTAAGACAAAAACAACATGGAGAGATGCTTAATTCCAGTTCTTACTCTGCAGAACAGCATAAACATTGAATAATAGACAGTTCTCTGGGTTCATCATGCATAGTCCATCTTCACTTTTCTTTCAAACAAATCCTTGCAGTGGTGGATGTTTCCAGCAGCTTATAGAGACTGATTTGGCCTTATGTTCAGGTATTTTCACATTTAAAATTGCCATGTTTCTTTGATATAATTGTCTTTCTCTGCCCTGCAGGGTTTTTCACTTCTACCAAACCAAAGACTGCACTGAAAGACATGAAAGGGCGCAAAAAAATTAAGATACTCAATTATTTGGCTGATAATTCTTCTGATTGAGACTAGAAAAGCAGGTGGGACTGTCTGGCACAGCACTAAATTGGCTCACAGCTTTATTGTTAGGCTGGGACTACATTGTTTCATGGTTCAGTTGTAAACCTGAGCAATCACAGACCACATGTGGGATGCCTCAAGGCTCAATTCTTGGGCTACTTTTATTCAGGTGCATATGCCACCGATCTCCAGCTTAATCTGTATGAAATAATACTCCAAATTAGCATACATTGCACATTGTGGTCTTAACAAAACCAAGTATTTAGTGTCATCAAATGAACTACAATAATCACGGCTCAAATGGAAATATTAGAAGACCTCTCGTATCTCAACAACGGAAATGAGAGGATTGCAGTGGATTATAAAACTCATATCTTCCCAGTGGAACAAATAAGGAAAGGGAAGAAGAAATGGACGACTTGACATTTATAGCGGTTTTGGAGGAGTTAAAGCTGCAGTAGGGAGTTCTGAGAAAACCTTGGACTTAGAGTGTAGCCCTTATAGCTCCTCCCACACAATGGAGCCTGCTAGGAAGACGAGAAACTGGCAGTTTTCCTTTAACATTAGGTTGTTTCTCTGCGATAAGCACAGCTGCAGCACACTAGCAAGCTTGAGCTTGAATGACAGGATGCGCTGATTGAGGAAAGAGTATGGGCAGCATGCACACAAGCATGATTGGCATTGATAAGACATTCCTCCTGGCTTTGACTGGTTGTTTCTGACAGTTTTGTGTTTCTGCAAATGGCAGTGGAACCACTGGGAGGAGCTTGAGTTTTTCAGTCTCTTATTCTACTGTCAGGACATATTGACAGTTTTAATAAATGTGTAAAGAATACATTTTTATAAAAGTTACCTACTATAGCTTTAATGTATTTGGTATCCAAATCATATAAGGTCAGATAACAGGATTCAATGGGCATAAGGATAACAATATGAATAGAGTTTATTAATAAATCAGCCTCTTGTCTTCTGAAAACAAATGCCAGATTGCATTGACGTGTCTGGAAAAACAAAATCTCAAAAAAAACATCAGCTGCTGCACCTCATTCAAAATCTAATATCAGTGTCAAGAGCCACATCAGGATAGTGGCTGGTGGTTGTAAAAGAAAAGGTCCTACAACTTTATTATCGGTGTACAAGTTTGGTGAACTGCTTGTCTGAACCATCGAGACCCCTCAGGTCACCTGAGTTCCCAGGAGCAGAACAAATCAGAGAGGCTGCATTCAGATGCTTCTCAACTCTGGAACCAACTACCTTAAAATCTGAGCTGTACAGGTATCTGAGATGTGTCTTTCAAATCAGAACTGAAAATTGTATTGTTTTAGGTTAATTTTTGATCGTGTTTTGCATATTTAAATGTGTTTCAGGTTCATGTTTTGCATTACTTTTTCATTTAAATGTGTCATTTTAAGGCAATTTTCTTTACCTCTGCTCATTTCTTTAAATTATTTAGATAAAATGGCCATACCAAGTAGTCTCACTCCACATTTTAAATATTCATTTCCATGTCTTTTGTCATTATTAGTAATACATTCCTGGTTTAGTCCCCTGTGCAATTTCCATGCACGCTCACATTTGCGGCCCCAGTTGAAATTCATGACACCCCCCCAGTGCCTAGGTTTGCTGGGCTGGCGACCAAGCCAAGATCGCAATGAGCTCATTGTTACGCTCCGACTGCTCCTCTCGATTTCAGAGCTATCAACAGCTGTCGATCGGAGATGTCCTGGACTCCCTCCATGAATCACAGGCGCCCATCATCAGGAGACAAAACAAATAATGTTCAGCCAAATGTGCAGCCCAGAGTTGAAACAGGTGCAACTAAAATACCCAACATGCAAATGAAACTCAGGGCTTGATATAATGATAAAAAGGTCGCCGAGGCCTCTGACAGACGTAAAGAGGTCAAAAGTTCAGCAGTGCATGAAGTTCATGCAGTGGTCACAGCGGAGTTTGACTGCCAGGCTGTGAGTTTGACACTCACTTACTCTGGTCAGTCATGCTGAAAAACAATCATAAATGTACTCTGCTTTTAAATGCTTCAAAGGACGAGTCGCTGTTAAAGCCAGATGGGAACGCCTGGATGTTTGAAGATGAAACTATCACACCTGTAAGGACCAAAACGTTCTGACATTGATTTGTTAGACAAAATTCCTTCTACATACAATATTGAGCAAAACCTTTGAATCACAAGCCCCACAGTTTTTCATGCTTTGCTTTCACTGTGATAAATTTTATTTTAATTACTCAAAGGAGTCTTGTTCTGGTTTCTGATGGTCTCCCAGAGTTTTTCTTTGGACCGTTCTGCTGCTTCTATCATCTCAGCCAAGTGCCATTTACCTATTACACACACTTGCACAAAACTTGAGAAGCATTTTGGAAAAAGTGTACTTTTAGGTGTAGTTTTACTTCATTCTATTTTTATGCAAACTTGTTTTTGTGTAGATTCAATTTGGAAAAGATGTTAGGGCTGGAAAAAATACCTTGTATTTTTCTGAGTTAAACAAAGGTAATTAATGGCTATCCTGAAATAACCATAAATTGTATTTCCTTTGAACAACCTCTACTAAAAGGAAATTGCTTCACACTTTAAACAAATACAGCAAACTGTAAGCTTACGCATATATGTTTGCCAAATATTAAAAAAAGAGCACTCAGAGAAAAGCATAGAATCAAGTACACAACCTTGAGGTGCACCATGTCTGACTTTGTTGTGCATTGGAAGACCAAATCAGTCCTTGCTATTGGCGTTTTGCATATCTTGTACCTCTTTACAGTGAATGGTAATGTGCCAGTGTATGGATCTGGATAAGAGTGTGCAGGTAAATAAATCATAACTCAATCCCACCCCATCACCAACTCTTCCACCATCTGTTAGCCTCAAAACCGTGTGACATAAAGATACATAATTAATAGTTAAACAACATTCTAATTAAAACGGACAAACTGGATGCTCTTGCCATTAGGGAACTATAATTACGAGCTAAATTTTAAGCAAGAATGAAATATTTAGACAGGAAAATTATCTTTCATCTGCAGTCTTGAATGCATTAATATGAATATGTATAGTGCATCCGAGGTGGGACCTACAAGATGCAATTTTCCTTTATCAAGGCGGTAACTAACGTTAGTTGCCAAGCCACATGTGCAGCTTCATTTGATTAGAGATGCAAAGCAGCTTTTTGAGTTTTACTTCTTTTCTAAAAACTCTGACACCCCATAAAGGTCGAGAACTTATGTTTTTATCACTTAACCTTTAAGGAACTTCCTCAACTTGTGTAATCCCATTTGACATTGGTCATGTCATTGCAATCTATGGATCTATTCTGCAGAGTCTTTTCTGTAGCTTGTATTAACACTTATACATTTAAAGGCAGTCACACAATCATAGTGGGTAACATGATGTTTCCCCAAAGGCCTATCAATTCCTTTGAGGAGTGATCACTGCTTCCAAGCCGCCATCAAAATCCAAACAGGATCCGTCAGCAATTAAGGGAGTATGGGGGGACATTAGAAAGACGAGCTGCTCACCGGCCTACATTCCCATTCCCAGCACAGCGGGCAGTGGGATGAGCCTGGCATGGAGGCTCTCATGGAAGACCCACGCATACCCAGGGTCATCTATATTCCACCCATGTTATGGCAATATTGATATTGGCAGGCAGGCTGCTGATATTGGGTACGTAATGATGCAATTAAAACAGGAGCCATTTTACTATTATTGGCAAGAATGTGTCCCTCCCTCCCCACCACCTCCTCCCATTTTAGGAGGCAAATATGATTTGGAAGCGATGCAGCGAGATCCAGAGAGAACCCACTCGTAATAAAGGAATTCATCTTGTCATATCAACGCTGTTTTTCGGTTCATCTGTTAATGCAGTTTATTAGAGGAGGAGGGGGACAGTACTTTTTGCAGTGGTTTTCATATTTACATAAATCTATCATGCATGCACTCTGGTGTATGTTCTTTTCAGTGCCATAATTCACCTTGCAACAAACCATTGAGCCGAGTCTTATGCTTTGCTTAACTGCACTCAAGTTGAGAATCAAATATATAACGAGGGAGAAAGGCTTGTTTTATCCATTATTGAAGTCATCTGCGAGATATGAGATCTGAAAAGGAGCCCAGAATGAAAGAAAAATGCAAATCAGTCCAATAATATTGGTTTATGCACAGGTTATATACCTTGGAAATAAAAGACCTGAGTGTTTTTAGAGCCATATGTTGCTTCTTTGTTCCAAGAGGGGAGATGCATTCGTGTCACTTATGTTTCTGATTAGCAAAATGATTTATGCCACAATCACTCAAAAATTCAGACAGCGAATGTGAAAATGCTTTGTGACTCCACCAGATGTGCACAATAAAACAAGATTCCCATTGTAATCTGGGGTACTTAGTTTATATGAAGCTAATATAAGGTATACTTGGATGTGGCAAAGTCACTCTTTTTAAAATTTGACTTTAAATGATTGGAAATAAATTGTGTGTTTTATGCTGTGTGGCATGAGTGGGTTGATAAATTAGGAACAGTTTTGTACCTTGACTTATCTACAAGACAAACCTGGTGGAGATCACAGGGATTAATTGCTTCAGAGGTGTGGAACGCCGCTTTCCCATTCTTTCCTCTGCATTCTGTGCCTAAACAATGATTAATCACCCTTTAACTATTCTCCAGAGGATGCTGGTATTTGCCAAGCCTGGCCTTATCCGCCGAAAGCCGCCTGTGCAGGTTGGAGAAGGTACTTGCCAGGTACGCGAAGGCAACCTGTCCTCATCCGTTATCAGATTAGGGAAGTGTCAGGGAGCAGACGCACAGGAGCAACGCTGTTGTTCCTCGCAGATCCCAAACCACAAATCCCCAACACCCCCCCACACACATTTTATTTCCTCTACTCGCAGCCCCATAACTAACCCCTCCACCTCGGCTGCCACTCACTCCAAAGCCGTCGGCTCTGTCAACTCTTCCCAGCCAATCACAACACCAGGCAACTCTGGCAGCTTGCAGGCCTGCTGATCTTCTGCCAGCAGAGTATGCTGTGGATCAGATCATCTGCTTCCAACTTATGCTGGAGAGTAAAAATGGCCCTTCAAAATAACCCAGCTCACACATAACAAAATGCTAAATCACTCAAAACTGACTATGACAACTTTTTACTACATCAATGAACAAAACTGTCTTAAAAGTCTTAAACTTTTTGTGGGCCCAAGTATTTTTTTTTAACTGAGGTCTATATAAAGTTTGTGCATCACTGGGAGTGGGAGCCAATTCAACTGACCAAGCAAGTTATTTCCATTCAGAGTGACATTGGATGTCCTTTGAAATGTAATAACTTGGCAAATATTGCAGCTAAACAGTCTTTAGCATTTACAATATTGCACACAATGTTAGATGATGATGTGGCAATGCAGCGCCATTAGAAAAGATTTACAAGATGCTGTTAATACTTTTATAAGTCATTTTTGACAATATGACAAGACTTGGTCTTCTCTAACATTTCAAAATGTTGGATTGGGTTATATAGACATAGAGAGATCTTTGACTATTCCTCCTTGATCAGGTTGCAGAGGTTCTGGGTTGTTATTATTCCTTCTTTTTAACCCACAAGTTTTGTTGAATAAACTCTTGTGACCACTTCCTGGCAAAACATATTGACTTTACAAAACCTGGGTTATCTTTAAACTTCAAGCTTTGGATGGGATACATTTGTTGCTAAACCTAAAACCAATGCAAAAATACAAAGAAGGGAGATTAAATCTGTACTTTGGTGGATTTCTCTCAACCCAATTTCAGTATTGTGTTCTTAAAGACGTCAAGGAGTCTCAAAAGGATAATTACCAAGATCAGAAAAATTATCACTAACCTCAGAATGCATACTACTGGGTTAAGTTAGTAAAACACTTAATATTTCATGCCACCTGCAGCGAGTGGCAGCTTTGCACTAATGTAGAAGACAGATCGGCCCCCAGTCCCTCGCTGATCTTTTTCCTTACTGTGACTCATAAGTGCAGATTTTATCTCCATATCGAGTCAATATCTCAAATGGATAACTTGTGTTGCCTCTTATTTGCGTTGGAAGAGGAGTGAGGCATGAAAGCTGCGGTAAAGGCAGGGACACCTCTTGCTAATGCTGTTTGAATTGCTTGGCGGCCCTGAGGGGCTCGCTCATCCCCCTCCCACCCAGTCACAGATGGACCACACTCCACTACTGTCTACTTAATGCTTCCAAGCTCTGCATCAGCTGTCAAATGAAATATTATATCTAAATTGTGCAACGCAAGTAGCAATTACTTAGCAGGAGATTCAACACAACAGTTGAAAGTGATTATTTGCCGCTGTACAGAATTGTGTTCTCATTTGGGACGCTTTTATCTCTCATTGTCATAGCATGTCTATGAAGCAGGACTTACTCTGAATTTTTACCATTTCTATTTCCATTGTATGATGCTGCTCAGTACATCTCATCACCTTCCTAAAAGTTATTTTTGCCAAAAGTGATTTTTTTTTTTTTTTTTTTGACCGTAACATCTTTTGGAAAGACAGAAGTGGAGATTTTTTTTTCCCAAAAAAATTACTTTTGCTAGAAAAAACATTTTATACCATTACTTTACAATTTACGTTGCTTTGTTGTCACTAAATTATTTTCCATGCTTTTAAAAATCAGCAGTGAAGCAGTGTTATATAGGATAAAAGGCCAAAAATTAAGCTTGGGAAATAGAAAACCAAAAGTTCTTGAAATATCAACATACAAAAAATGGCCTCTCCATTTGCTTAGTTTTCTAAGGAAATAAATTATTTTACAACATGCATTTCCCAATAACAAATAAGCTCTTTGAGATATGCTCTGAAAACTGGATATGCCTTCCTAGTGTGAATGATGACGTCCGTCACTGTGGCTATAAAAAGAGAATGAATTGTTTTTTGGACCAAACACATGTTATTTGTTTTTGACAGTAATATGTCCAATGGATGTTTGGCTTCTTCTTGGTGATAAAGTGAGTGATTTTGCTACAAAGATCATGTATTCAGGAAATGTGGATTTGCTTTGTGAAAGTAAAGAGGTGAGGAAGATGGATTTCTGCTTACCCACAAAAGCTGTTGGAAACTCATTTTGCACCACGATTAGAGGTGGGTAGAGCACCCAAAAATGGTCCTCCAGAAAGCTTTACTGCAACATATTTTACTCAAGTAAAAGTAAAACGTAACTATCCAAGAAATTAAGATCACAAAAGTAAAAGAGAACTCAAGAGGACAGAGTAACTGGTCCGGTACATTTGGGGAGCTGTGAATCCCTATTTGAACTCTGATATGTTTAAAAACCTAGATCTTGATTCGGTTCAAACAAAATCTGACATGGTTCAACTGCATATGTGAATGCAAGTGGACCGGAGACCGCTCCAAAAGCAGGAAGAGGACTAAAGGACAGAGCATTCTGGGTAAAAACAACCAACAATTCCAAGAGAATCCATTGCTAGCAAGAGAAATGACCTTTGGCCTTTTGCCAAAGATAAAAGAGAAATCCTACAACCTGACACCACTTCATTTTTGTTCACATTTTGTGAAGGAGAAAATTGAGCTCAGTGTCGTCTTCACAGGTTTTCAAATTGTTTCCTTCAGTGGTTCTTGGTGCAGCGCGACTGCAGGTGAGAGGAGGAGCACGTTTTACAGATGGTTTGGTTCGTTTGACACAGAGTGTGAAAGCGATCCCAACCAGCTGAAAATGTAACTAAGGTTGTAATTTTGGTCCCCAATCGAACTGAGTCTACTGGACTATCAGATGTGAAAACTAGGGCCAGAAACTTCTTGTGGAGTGAGATAACCTGATCAGTGTTTGGAAAAACATTTCAACAGTTACATTATCTGTAACTGTCAACAACTCTCATCACCAAAAGAGTTACTCATTTTGGTGATAATTCTCAGATGCCTTTTTAATTTATGCATCTTAACATATTTAGTTGATTTACACATATTTTTATTTTTATGACCCAAAAATAAAGCAGATCTGTGACCTTGTGAGTTCAGGGCATGCCAGCAAATTTCCTTATTTTCAGGTTCCAGCCTTGGAAATAAACTGAAAAGCAGCTGCCAAGTTAAAGTTTCTAGAAATATGATGAATACATAAAGCACAATCAACTTCTTCACATTTTTTATGTTAGGAACATAAGCTTGAGTGTAATTTAACATAAGCTTGAATGTGATTTCATTTGACAGACTACCACGAAAAATTGTGAAATGAAAAGAAAACTGTCCATTGTATTGAGCAGTTTTGACATACAGTACAAATGTTCTCTACTTATTATTTGAATGTTTTAAATGTTGTCCTTCAGCAATTGTGGTAAAACAAACTGAAAATAAGTGTATGCCAAGATAACCTTTAGAGCATAATATATAGTTGTGTTTTGTTTCCATATGCAGTAATTATTGCAGCAACTACTTCAGGAAAATTGGCAAGACTAGGAAAATGCTTCACATAATGAATGAATGGATTTGAATTAAAGATGCTCCTAAATAACTGATATCTGTAATTTAACATCATTGATGGCTGCAGGATTGTATTAGCACCATGTGGAGAGGCTAATAGAAATCTGAGGAATCTGTGTTGATTGAATTCCCCTCAGAATAAAACCCCCTTTTGTTTGTGGTGATGTTTCAAAAGTCTTCAAAAGAGCCGTGAACTGTGCGTTATACCTGGTTTACTTATGCAAGAGAAATGCCATTCATAACTCAGTAATTATTGACTTGACAAGGTCTTCCTTTGTAGTGCATTTTGCATTAGGCTCACATAAACACGTGACAAAATATCTCGCATTTTTTGACAACTCTCGCATATGTTAATGACGGCAAAGTGTCGCCGCCGCACTGCATTAAAAAGACATCTTTACACCTAGAGATGCAGTCCCACAACGTTACAACATTCAAGCTGTTATAGTCAAATAAACAGGAAGTAAAAATGTACAACAGCCTTAATCAGTATGATTTATGCTCATCAGATGCAAGAGGACCTGACATATTTTACTTTATTTATTTATTTATTTGAGAATTATCACGTTTTACTACAGCAGCCTCCTAAAATTGCACAATCAAATCTACAGCTATGCATCGGGTTGTCAGTCAGCAAGGACGAAAGTTATTATTTGGACAGCTTACAGTGCCTTTCAAAAACATCATCGCACCTCATCTAAACATTCCCACATTTTGTCATGTTGCAAACACAAACTTTAATGCTTTCATTGGGACTTTATTTCGTAGATGAATAATGTTCAACTGTATAGTGAATATACCTCAAAGAGATAAAGATATTAGCTACTGTGTTCATGCATAAGTGTGTTCCACTGTGCATATTAATGAATATTAAAGTAAACTTGGTGTTTGAACTAATAAAAGTGGCAGTTTTTCACACAAGCATGTGTGAATTTTAGCCAACATTTTTACTAATATTCTCTGACGAACCTCTGGGGGTCTTCACAGAGCAGCTGTATTTATACTGGCATTAAAATACACACATAGTTGATTTATGAGGGCAGTTAATTGCACTGATTTTATTTGTGAACAGTGGAGTAATAAGGGCTGAACACAAAGACATGACATGTCTTAGACTCATTAGCAGAACAATTTTGAAAATTATGTGTCCTTTTTCTTTACAATTCACAACTATGGACACCTTTGTCTGGCTCTGTGACAAAACAAAACATTTTGCGGTTTTAATGTAACTAAATTACAAAAACACTAAGGAATTGTATGCCTAATTTTGCATATTTGAAAAGCAGGAAATATTCATTGAAGGTCACAATTTTGGGGGCTTTATTGATCCCAACTTTCTCATTAAGAGAGGGGATTAAGATAAAAGTATGGGAGAAATTCAAAATACGATTAAAAAAAAAAGGAAAGAAAATGTTTATCTTTGGTTGTCCCTCCATGCTTGCTACAGGGCAGCTGTTTGCATCATGGCCGAGAGCAAAGTTCGGGTAAACTTGCCTCTTTTCTGCTCCAAGGAATTGTGGGACCAGCAGCTGGCAGGTGCAGAAGTTTATCACAAACCCAGAAATAATTGAAAGCGACAACTGGCAGCACCACAAATGATTTATTAGTCTTTTACTCAGCTCCTAACCATCCTGGGGGCTGGAATCAATTATTCACCGACTATGTGTCTTCAAATCATTAATTCTAATGTGAGGAGCCAAACTCCGTCCCACTCCATGTAGTTCCTCGTGTACCAGGCCTTGGACTTGTTCCACAAGGTTCTACTCTGCTGAGCAGACATCTGCAACGGAGCGTCCAGCAGAGGCAAAGCGGACGTGTCTGCCCCAAACAGGGTCACACTGTGTGGCTTTGCAGTCCTTCGAGGGTGAAGAGCCAGACAAAGATGTTTACAAAAGACTTAAAAACAACACACACACACACACACATCTCAGTCATTTACATTCACATCACCATTCAGAGCCTTTTACTTTAATATTCAGGTGATTTGAATTCATTGCTGGTGCAGCTCGGGTTAAAAGCTTGGAAACAACAAATACCTTATTAATTTATAATTTCAGAGTAATACCTTCATTAGAAATTGCACTCATAACCAGTCACTGTGTGGATACACCAGTTAGTTTTGTGATTTTAATTATGATTGTGTATTTTTAGCCAAAACCTTTTCTTTGACATGCTTCAAAAACATATTTGATGTGAATGCTAACATTTTTAACACTGTTCTTTTAACACTGCCACAGGGGCTGTGCAAAACTTTTTGCACTTCATCATGTTACATCCATAATCTTTTATATATTTTTGGGATTTGGTGTGAAAGATTAACACAAAGCAGCACATAAATATGAAGTGGAAGGATTCATTTTTATGCAATTTAAAAATTCTTTACAAGAAAAAGTCTGGAAAGTCTGAGCAAATTAGTGAACAAAATGCATTATGAATACCAAGTAACACAGCAGACAGATCAGAGGTAGAGCTTTCCTATAAGTCATTAACACGAGTTTCTTACATCTCACAAAACTGCCCATCTGAAAATGGAAGGATGCAAAAAAAAGGCACATCTGCAAACCTGCAGAGACATGATAATCTACTTAAACTAAACTAAGAAGTAGCCAAGAGATCCACTGTTGAGGGGGGAGACTGAGCAGAAAACAAAGAAGTCATAACCTTTGCCATAAGCTATGAAAGACATCGCAGAAATGTACAAGGCAGTGCTCTACCCAGGGTTTCCCACAGTGTATTAAAAGCCTGGCAGGCCCCCAGGCTTTTCTTGTGCCCTCCCCAGGCTTTTCATTGCTTAATTATTTTAGTTTTTTTTTTTTATTATTCCCTTTTTTTTAAGACTTTATAGTTGGTGATTAGGTATTAATCTTCCAGTCTTCCAATAATGCAGAACTGTCAAGTGATATTTTCAAATTTCCTGTCAACTTTGAACATTTTTAATTCAAAAACATGGCGGCCGGCTGGATGACTGCCCTAGCGCCCCAAGCTTAGCAAGTTTTCTGAAGGAAACCCCGTCTACCTCAGATGTAACCAAATAAAACTGTTTGGCCTGTAAGCTGCTTAGTTAGGAAAGTGAGTGACTTTACAGGGACAATCCTTAAGAAAACCATTTTTAACAATCCCAAATGTACATGAAGTTTGAACTTAAAGGGGACGCATTTGTTTTATTATACTTCCAATAGGGTTTCTACTGCTTCTAAAAACAATCCAAGCACTTTAAAACAAACACACATAGCCAGTTTTTGTCATTAAGTTAATGTTTTGCGGCGTGTGAAAAATTAACCTTTCGAAAACCTCCAGACTGTAAAGCCACAAATCGGCAGAAACTGTTCCCTTACCTAGCAACCCCAGTGAAGCTCAGTCCATCTCCTCGCAACACAAGCTGAGAACATACAGCTCACAATGGCTGCTGGAAAAGACATGAGTTTTGTTGTTGATTTACCATTCAGAAACCACTTAATTTATTTGTCCTTTATTTCACCAGAAAAATATCATTGAGATTAAAAATCTCTTTGCAAGAAGTCGAAGCATTCCCAGAAAAAAAAAAGTTGACACCATCATAAATAAATTAAAAGATTCCTCAGGTATAACATTTAATACAGTCTTAAAAACATTGATAAACTGAACCTTTAGGTTTATGCATTTCTGCAACTGAGTTCAAGAAGTAATAGGTTCTCCCAACAGAGAGAATATGCTCCAGTGGACTTTCTATTATAAAGACCATCGAATATGTTGGAAGAAGTCCTAGAATGGCCTTATAAAAACATATATTTTATTTTTTGATGCATTCTTGTTGATAGTGAAGGAGGCTCTACTTCTGCTTTTCAAAGATGTACAATTGCATAATTGTGGATCGGTTGGCAGCCATTTCCACATTAAACATCGAGTTGGGGGCGTGGTCAACAGCAGCTCATTTGGATTTAAAGTAACAAGAGGCCTTAAAATAGCTCATTCTGAAATAGCTCAAAATATTTTAGAACTGAGCAAAAACTAAAATCTCATCATCTAAGAATGATTTTGTGCAACAAAAAAAAATGTAATGAG
Source organism: Poecilia latipinna (assembly GCF_001443285.1). Lineage (NCBI taxonomy): Eukaryota > Metazoa > Chordata > Actinopteri > Cyprinodontiformes > Poeciliidae > Poecilia > Poecilia latipinna. The sequence goes on along the minus strand of NW_015112926.1, from coordinate 160,756 downwards.
CATGTTTTGTATAAACGATAGACCTATCAAAATCCTAACCCATTCAAGGAAGCGCAATAGGTCACTATTGAAATAAATTTACTTTAATAAACTTAATTTAATTATTTGCTACCAATTCAAGCACTTACTTCATTTAAGTTGGATTAACGTTCCCTTTTTTTAAGTGCATTGTACGTGGTTAAAAATATTTTTCTTTTATCAAGTTCCATTTAATGTACACAGATTTAAGCTTAACAGTTGCTTCTAAACTATATAGAATAAAAAACTGAGTATATTCAGCTTTTACGCAAGACACCAAACTTCGGTTCTTCTTTTATAAGATATACTATCCATTATCTATAGTCAATGTACACAAACTTTGTGATATATCTTTGAAATGAACCTCAAACGCATCAATACAGGAGCTAAACACTTGAAATTTTGAAAAGGGATGCGTTATATTTTAAACTAGGTTTACTTAATTAAATAAAACTTTCAACAAAATGACCATAATGGAGTAAAACTAATCTGCTCTCCGACTCATTTTTCAGAATGCTTTTGACTTTTCTCTCTTGATCCTGGAGATAAATATAACGAACAGATCAGAATGACTTTCTGTTACTGTACAGCACATCATGCTGTGATAATTATCTTTCCTTTCCTTTATTTTATCTTATCTCATCTGTTGTGCTCCTCTCTTCAGCATATCAAAATGCAGACGACAAGCAAGAAGACATTAAGAGAATTTGTGTCTTATTTGTCATTTAGACAAGTTTAAGTTTTACGTCTAATTAATCCTGACTGTTCTAAAGTTCAGCAAGCGGCATTTTATCTGTTATAACTCAAACGCTCTTATCTTTATGAATACAAAGCATATATAATGTGTTGCTTTCCTATTATTAATTATGGAAATAACACAACAAAAGCACATCCTAAATCCATTACTGTTGTAAGCTAGGCTTGTCTCAATAAATCAGCGTCTACAATCAAAATTGAAATAATTTTTTATGCATAATGTATGTGCTTGTTGCCACAACATCTGTTCATTATGCAGAGTAATGCATTCTTGTAGTTTTTAAAAACTTCAGACCTATAAAATAATCATAATGACTGCTTCATTATGGAGCACGGGAAGACAGAAGTACATCTTACAATATGTCTCATGATTTACAGTTTCATCTACTTTTTATAGTCAAGTCAATCACAAGTTTGCGGGAGACTTGTGCAGGGGGGGGGACTCATTAAGGCAGATGTTTGTGGAATTACACGCAAAGAACGTCAGGTTTTAGTGTGAAGTGGGTGTAAATGTTGGTAAGATCAGAAAACCTGAGTCTGCTGTCACTCAGAAGACAAACAAATGCTTACTGGGTGACCCCAGCTGTGTTTGTTATTAAGGGCCCAGTGTCTAATAAATACAGATAAAACGGACAATTTGTCAAAAGTAGTAGTAGTGAGTCAAATATAGTGTCTTTACAGTTCTATTTACCTTCTTTCTTTTTTTTATGCCAATTTGGGATTTTTGCTGGTTTGGAGTGTAAATGTTGACTTGAAATACTCATATTTTTTGCTTAAATACAGAAGATCCCAAAAAAATTCACACATCCTTATTAAAAAAAAAAAAAAAAAAAAAACTAGAG
>NW_015112926.1:142939-156100 GCF_001443285.1 Poecilia latipinna | reverse complement strand
AATTTTTTTTGCTAAAAAAAAAAAAACCCAAAAAAAATTCCAACACCTTAATAAAAAAAAAAAAAAAAAAAAAACTAGAGGGAACTAGACAGAAATAAATAATTTCTAGACTTTTTTTGCCTTAAATTTTAATATCCATCCATCCATTGTCTATTCCCGCTTATCCTTGCAGGGTATCAGTGGGACAGGTGGAAAAATAGAAAAATGAAATAATCCAGTTGCATAAATGTCCAAACTGAACTCATTTATAGCATTCAGCCTTCTTTGATTCCCTTGCGGCATCCCAGATTTTGGTTTGGCATTACTTTCCAATTCTGCTTTTTCAAAAGATTTCCGAAACCATCAGACTGCTGACATTTTTTAAGGTGACTCCATGGATTTCCTGTCAGATTTATTTCTGGTTCAGCCATTCTAAATCCTTAGCTTTCTTCTAATGAAGTTAATTTGTTAACTTAAATGCATGTTTAAGCTTCCTGAAGCTGATCAATTTAAATCACCACTTTCTATTAGGGATGGACTAATACAATATGTGGGCCGATAACCAATATTTACCAATATTGTATATATATATATATATATATTTTTTTTTTTTTTTAATGTTCCCCCCCCCCCACTACTGTTTTGACGCCTTTTGGAATATACCACCATAAACAAATAAAAACAAATCAGTTGTTCATATTGGTCTAGCTTTATTTATCAGGCCGAAACCGATGTGTTAAAAATTACTAATGTTGGCCGAAGCCGATGCTAGGACCAATAAATAGGGCATCACTACTTTCTATCGAGCACCTGAAGGTGTTTGGTTAAAACTGATTGGCATTTGTAACTATTCAAAATTCCACTTTGAGAAACTTCCCCAGTCCAGTGAAAGAAAGGTAACCACAGAGCATGCTGCCGCCACTACCATGCTTCACTGTTGGTATGCTGATCTTTTGGTAATGAATTTAAAAATCTTCCCTGCTCATCTGAATAGAAATTCCTCTACAAATACAACTCCAAACAAGTCCACCTAAACACAATTATATCATCTTCACTTGAAAAATATTTGTGTTTCTGAGGAGTCTATCTCAAAAACTAGAAACAGCATTTGTGTGTCACAAACTCTCATCTCGGCGCAAAGCATTCTTTTGAAAAGAACTAAAATAAAATCATCACTGAAATTTTGCATGCAAAATTCAGTTTTGCTTCAACAGATGTGTTTTTGGGTTATGATTTAAACTTTTAAATTACATTTGATTATATTTTAAGAAATAAAAATCTGCTTCTTCTGCTTAATAGGTTAAAAAAGGAGTATGTATGTGTTGTTCTTATAAGAATAGATGAAGGTCTAACATTTGGCAACATCTGACATGTTAACACCCTTTGCTGCAGAGAATGAATTGCTTCCTGAGAGCCTTTAAGAGGATGGTGCTCTTTTGAAATGGGCTGCGTACAAACAGTTATCATCTGTGTCAACGTACAAGTGGCAGCGCTGGAGTGATGAAGAGGAATATTTCTGTTGCCCCAGTGTGCCGCCTCGGGACTGTTATCTCTGCAGCACATACATCAGACCCCACTGCACACACCTCTTCCCTCTGAATGCAACATGACAGCTTCCTTTAGTTTTCCACTTCCATTCCAGATAACACTGCAGTCCTGATCCGGCGTGAAGTGCTTAGGAGATGTCGGCTGATATGAATTGAACTGTCAATAATGCACGGAGGGGAAAAACAACAAGCTTTTAAATGTACAGCGTCTTAAAGAATGTAAATATATTTATGTTTTCTCTGATGCAGAGATTATGTTATCAGTGTTTAGGGTTTATGTGCAGATCCCTATTTTAAAACAAGTTGATAAAAAAGGAGCGACTGTGACATCAGATTTGTTCTGCGTTTCTATATGGATCACTTTTTAAAATTTTAAAGGGCTTAACAGATGCTTATTTCCAGCAGTGTCTTGTAACAGATAAAACACAGAAATAAGCTTTTGTATCGCTCAGATCAAAAGCGGCCAGCAGATATGAGCATAGGTTTCCAAATTTCTATAATAATAAAGCTTCAGTCCTTATCTAATGTATACAGATGATTTAAACTGAATTTCTGAAGGATTATAAATTGAATACCTCAAGCACAACACATAGCTGAATGCAGATTAGCAAAAATATGATGAAGGCACATTTTGCATCGTTAAATATTTTTATATTTTAACATAAAGTCCAGGTGGGTAGCTAAAGGCAAGCCATTATTGTTTAACCCTCATAAATGTAAAGCATGTTGGTTCAATGAAAATGTGAGATGTGCTAAATGCAAGAATTAAAACTAAATTTGAAAGTAAAAAAAAAATAAAAAATCACAAAACTAGCACTCTGCCAGGTGAAAGACGGTTTTAGTTCTTGTCACTAACTTTCACATCGTCTAAATTGGGCCGAAACAGTAAATTCAGCTTAGAGATGAGAAGAAACGGGATTGGATTCACAAGAAAAAGATGACATTTTAAACAGATTACCCAAAATAAAAACAAGAATGCCTCTTTCTTATCGTCTTTTCTAAATCCAGTAAAGATTTCACAATTCAAAACTTTGTTTTGAAGACTATCTGAACATTTTAGTCAAATTAGGACTTCTCTACGTACATCTGAGGTAGACTTAATATTTAAACAAGTATTTTAAAAGTATGTATTGTTTTCACAAAGGTGCATAAAGGAATCGCTAAACATTGAAATAAAACCATTTCCTGATGTTTTACATGGTAACTTTACCATCATTTTTCTAGAAGAAGTTATGATATTGTGTTTTCTTTTTTTTTTTGATTTTTTGGCTCTGGTGGCCTTTATCTGACAGTTAATTGACAGGAAAGTGGGTAATGAAAGAAGAGGGAAGACATGCAGCAAAGATCGCCAAGGCCGGGAATCGAACCTGCGACAGCCGCGTCGAGGACTGAGGCCTCCATATGTGGGTTGTGCTTAACACCTGCACCACCACAGCACACCCCCTGCTATTGAGTTTTCATAAAAATAGCACCAACATGGATCACATCATAAATCGCTTCAAAGAATTTATAAGCAGTGTAAAGTGATTCAGTTCTGCTGCAGCCTGTATAAATAATTGTTTTTGAGCTACTAATGGGATGATGCAAGTCAGGTGCCAACTTGAGAGTTAGTGGCCAACATAAATTTTGTACAAAATGGTACAAATAGTAGAGTTCTTATAAACCATTTTATTTTCTGAATCACTATATCAGTTATTTTCTTCCTACCAGGTGCCCCAAATGCCTTCACACAAACATAATGATGCAATAAATTGGTGATGATAATTTAAATAAAGTTTTACTGACTGAATCTGGCTAGTACATTGACAGAAAAGTAAAACTTACCACCATATTTCAATACAACCCTGCATATTAAAGATATGATCCAAAGAAAGCTTTGTCAATTCCAGGAAAACTTAAGCTGCTGTTTGATTTTTTTTTTAATTACCATTAAAAACTGTTGGTACCTCATCAACTGCCTTGGTACAAGAAGCATAAAATTAACTACATTTAACTGGAAAAAAGGGATTTCTAATGGAAGACTAAAACTTATTGACAATGACATTTACAAAATATATGGTTTACAGTGTGAGAAACATCAAAAATATGTTTATAAGTACCATAACCAAAAAAGTTGACACATCATGGATAATTAAGTTAGATCTTAAATTTAAATCATCATAGTAGTGGTGTTTAAATTTTACTTACTGAGGCTTGCAGAAACCTGCCACAGTTTCCAAAGAACCTTGAATTATCACAAGTTTTGGCCAGTAGTTCAATCTGTGGTCAGAAAACAACAGATTGAGTTAAGATCTGTACCCTGAAATCTGTGTTTCTCTGTTAAGCTAAAGATAAAACATACAATATGTTGCAAAACTTAATTACCTCTGAATATGTCAAATCTGAGCACCCAAATGCAGGCAAAGTAAATGCAACATAAAGAAATTTTGGTAATCTGAAATCCCCCAACTTACATAAAACAAAAAATATAACTGAAAAAGTACTTATACTATTACATGAGAGGAAAAGCTGCAAAAGAGCTAAAGGGGAGAGCGATTACTAGACAGGAACCTACAAATGGAAAGTAGTGGGAGGATGAGGCAACTTAGTAAATCTAAGGGAATTAATAGTTGAACCAAAAAGCAATAACACAAAAACCAGAACACTGGCCCTTTATTTTTTTAATTTCACCTTGTCAACACTCTTACTTTTGTTATACTGAATCCTCAAACAGGGAAGCCAGTCAGAATTTGTATAAAAATTGATGGAGCTAAATATAATATAAATCTGGTACAAATAGGCTCGTCACTATAACACATTTCCCGGGATGGTAAATTGTCCCAAAAGTTATTGCAATAAATGGTAATATTGTTGTTTTGAGACCATATTAAAATGAAACAATTTTAATAATGCAAGTACACCCTCTTAAAGATCGATAAAGTTTAAATTCTAATGAACGTTTGGAAGACATTTTAGATATCCAAAATAAATAAATAAAATGCATACTGAAGTTTCTGTAAACAAAATTGCCCTTCAAAAAGGGTTTATTTTGAGACTAAAGCACCAGACTGAAGACTTTTTGTCATCTAGTCGCGTCACATAATTTAAGAAAATTTGTTTTATTTTGCTTATTGACCATAAAGCAGACTTGGTCGCAAACTATCTATGCACATTACTAATAGTAAGCACAAAAAAAAAAATAGCTCTGGACACTTTGGCATGTTGCAGCAACTGAGAAGTCCAAGGTGGAGTTGAATGCAGAAAAAACATCTCATACAGCTAAGATTCCCTGCTGAGCAACTGTTGGTCCAAAATATACTAAGCAGTTCCATCAACCTCCATCAACCTCATAAAAACAGAACAGCTTAACTATGTTTTATTTCCAGAGTTTAAGCAGAGTTACAACTCAAGAGCTTCAGTCAGGTAATAAAAATTTATGTTTACATTCCACATTGGCTGCTCTTTACTGTAACCAGCAATAAATAAATGAAGATTTCTGCTACAGTTTTTGTCCTAAAACTATGAATCAAAGAGTAATTCTGTGTTTGTCATCAGACTAATCAGTCCTCTATCTGGTACACTTTGCATGTTAATAACTGGCTTTCAGGATCATTTTTCTACGCATTTCCCTTCAAGAAAAAAAATATCCTGAGAGGGAGATTTAATATCCTTGTCTGACTTGATGGGAAAAGGCGATCCAACACCGCAACAATGCGGCATCTTGATGCAATAATCTCAAATTAAGTCATGAATAATGTAGCGAAAAGTCATGAAGAAGAATTAATAATTCAATAGATAAATAATTTACAAAATAATCAAATAAATAAATAATGGTGAACCATAAATAAAGTATTAGATTAAATCTTTCGACCAGTAAGTATAAGGAAGGAAGCACAAAGAAAGAGGAAAAAGTGCTTGCTGTTTAATGTATCAGAAAGTAAATTTTATTTAGGTTTTAAAAGGTTTGACCTATAGAGAGCCTGTGTTACTGGCACTTACTACAGATATATTGAGCTTTGGTTGCGTGAAATAAAATTAATTTCTGACAAAACGCCATAATCTAATGCAGTTGTTCTGACAGTGTGAAATGTGTGTTATTGAATACTTGAGGTAAGCTAAAATTGACATTAAAATGTTTTAAAAGATGTTTTTTGTGTCCTGATTTGCTAAGTCCTAATATGACTTTCATCATGTGTGCAGCTGTGTTCAGGATAAAGAGCTTGGACATAGAAACAAACAAGGAAACAATATCATGAGCGGAAGTACTAAGGGTAGAAAATGACAACTGAACCAGATAGCTTAATCTGAGGTGATGAGGAAAAGCTGTGGCAGAAAGAAACTGACAGAGACTAATGGTGTTAACACCAGATAGTACGGTGGATTCGGACTGATCGGGGTTCAAAATTGCAACATTTGTTACATTTTCAGCTGCTACGATTTGCTTTTAAACTGCATTGTGGCAAACGAATTAAATCATTTGAAAAATGTTTTTGTGTCATTTCCTTCAGAACCACTGAAGGAAATGACACAAAAACCTCTGAAGAAGACATGAGTGCAACTTTCTTCTTCACAAAATGTAAACAAAAATGGATTAGCATCAGATTTGTTGTCTTAGGTAAAATACCATGACCCATTTTTCCCATTAGCGCTAGACACTCGCATTTGTTTAGGTTGGATTTACCCAGAATGCCCTATGCTATAGTCTGCTTCTTGCTTTTGTAGCGATCTACGATCCGCGTGGCATTCATTCAAACATCGCTACAGTGCACTTCAACTGAACCAAAACCTAGGTTAGTAGGTGGACCAGAGTTCTGTTTTTTGGTCTGCATCAGAGTTTGACTTAGCATTCACACCTCTCCAAACGAACATGGACTTTCTAGAGTTAGACTAAAGCAGACTAAACAGGGCTGGTGTGAATGTAACAGACAGGGGATGAACCAAGGCTCAAACAATCTAGAAACCAAACGGGGGGGAAAAAAACAATACTCTAAGAGATAAAAGTTCAAATTTACAATGATCTGAAATTTAGAGTAAACTAAGAAAAAAAGCACAAAGAAGTGGACAAATATGGCAACACTGTTATAAGAATAATGAACACTGAAGGCAGAAAAGTCTTGCAAGACCCAAATCACTTGCTCCAAACTGTAAATCATCTGTTTTATATTCCGATTTCCTTCTTGTTGAAACGTTGGTTTAGATTCTCAGTCATCCTGGACACGGTAACATTGAGAATTGCCTGAAGCTCAAGCTTTTGTTGCAACATGCAATGACATCTGCTTGGCCACTTTCTACCTCCATCGAGTCAGTAACACAATCTTCTAAAGCAGATGTCTTTGAGCAAAATGACTCCATCACATCTTTAAGCTCATATTGTCAGATTGTAGATTTTTAGGCAATCTTATTTGGATCCTTTAGATGCATTTACCACCAAAAGTAGGTCAATAATCAAAAAAAAAAAGGATAAAAACCATGACCAAATGAGCTGCTTATTTCTTGACGTATCTTCCTTTGCTTTAAAACTCTACTGAAATGACTTTCAAAAGGAATTTTTGCTCTGGCTGTGTCAGTTATTTTAAACTCTCCACACTCTCTTAGAGGCCAGTTGATATTTTAATGTCAAAAGAGCATCTACTTCCCAGAAATAATGCACAACGATAAAGTGTTTGGGCTGTTTGGGCCCTAGGACAGCAACACGTTTATCATAGCTTTCTGAACCTCTGTTAGTATCAGCCAGGCTTCCAGAAAATATACTGTACAATTATACGACAGGCTTTAACTGTAAATACTTCTTAGCCTGCGCTACCTTCTGCCCATTGAAGACACCAGTTTCTATTGTGCCATCTGTGTATCAACCTTACCCTATCAGGAAACAATCAACACAACCATCTGCGGTCTAGTCACCAGTCCTGTTATCCCTCCAAACCAAATAATGACTAACTGGAAAAAGAGCAGGGTGAGCAAGTCAGTGGTGCTTCTATCAAAGGTGGACACCATCCAACGAGAGAGCTCAATTAAACAGAAACACAGTGACAGAAAATACTGTTTGACTTTTCAGCTATAATGGGCTTTTAAAAGATTAAGCAGATTAAGAATGGATTTTAAAAAGTTAGATACAATAGAAGGACATTTTGAATGGTTTTACTGTACTCTAAAACATAAATAAGTATGTTAACATATCACTTGATGATAAAGGACAAAAACCTATTACACAGGTTGTATTTGACTTTGAATGTTCCTTCAAACTGCTGCCCAAAAATCCAGCAGCGACTTGTCCAGAGCATTAAAATTCATCCACTCCCAGTGATTGCAAACAATGAGGGTCCAAAAAAGAGAGGTGGCAGACAAAGATTAATTAAAAAAGGAAAAGCTGTACAATGGATTGTTTCATTAGAAGCCAGTTGTATGGCTGCAAAAATGCCAAGAAAATATGTATGAGAGTCCGGCGGATGGACAGCGCTTAAGATAAAACAGTCGAAAAATGTGCAACAGACAAAACCAGGCAATGTGGAATGGAAGAGGCCTCTAATGAAGCCAGCTGGTCCCAGTCCAGGCAGGCGAGGCAAAGGAGGGGGAGGATTGATCGAAGGAGAGACCCATGGGGGTCGAGGGGGAGAGAAGAAAAAGAGAAGGGAAAAGGGGAGTAAGACATGCAGGATGTATGGCCACCCAAGCAGCTCTATTGTATCAGGAGGCTCCAGTAGGTCCATTTCTTCCAAAACTCAGCTGAAAAACCTAAAGCAATGCCAAACAGCACATCTGCTAATCGTGCAGCAATTACTACACTAATAGATGTTTCTTCTTTTCTATTCTGCTTCTCATAGCCTCACTGTCGGCGTGTTAGGATACAGTGCATCATTGTACAAACGATTCAGAAATCTATGGCTGGTTTTTCTTTTCTGAATCTACCCATCAAAAGGGTGAAACATTGAAATCTGTACCTCAGTTAAATGTATTGCCACTATACTGTCTGAAGATAAAACAATTAAATATGAAGGAGAAATTCCTTCACTGGTCAGAGGAGAGTGGTATGTTCCCTCTCATTTAAGTCAATAACAAAAATCGCACCAGACTTTAAAATGATAACATTTGGGTCCATTCCTCTTTACAACATTGGTTTGGGTCATAGAGGTATTTTGTTTTTGTACACCAACCCTCTTGTTTGCCTAGAAAGTCCGGCCTGTTTGGGGAGGTGTGAACACGCAATCAAACTCTGTTGCAGACCAAAAAAGTGAACTCTGGTATACTTACAATCCTAGGTCTCAGCTCAGAAAATATGAACTTTGGCGCCATTTGAATGCATATATGAATGCCAAGTGGCAAATGCAAAACAAACGCAAGAGTCTGGTGCAAGTGGGAGAAATGTCTCATAATCTTTTACCAAAGACAAAAGAGAAATCCTAAATTAGCTAAAATCTGACTCTACTCCATTTTTATTTACATTTTGTGAGGAAGGCAGCTGAGCACATGTCTTCTTCAGAAGTTTTTGTGTTGTTTCCTTCAATGGTTTTTGGTGCAGCAGCACCATAGGCGAGCAGGTCTCAATTGGTTTGGTTTGTTTGACAGTGCAGTGTGAAAGCGAACCATAGCAGCTGAAAACGTAACAAGTGCTGCAATTTCAGTCCCCAATCAAAGCAAGTCTACCAGACGTAAAAACACCCTTGAAGTCGCATCACAGCATTTCAGTCAGACTGAGATGTAGACACTGTAACACCTTCAGTCTTCTATTTCTCAGCCATTTTGTCATATTTTGCTGCTACAAATGCGGATCATTGTCCTGTTGATAGCCAACTTTGAGCTGTTTTAGAGATGATCTTTTAGCCTCATGGTTGGGGTCTAGAGAGCAATAATTGCTTCTTTGAAATAATTTCAGAAATATTTTTTGATGCAATGTTCCTACGCTCCAGACAATATTACTTCACTGAGTAGATTTAAGCCAACCACAGGTTAGAGACTGGATAGAGACTGGCCTCACTCTATAATACTTTGATGAACAGAGAAGTTAACCAGCCACTAAATTACTACAGGATTGTAGCTCGTGTGACTTCAAAACAAACCCAAATCATCAACACCGTGTTTGATAATGGTTGGCGAGGCGTCTGTGTTAAAAACCTGTTTGGTTTTAGAGATACAGCCAAACATTTCTACTTTGGTTTCATCTGTCCAAAGGATGTTGTTCCAAAGATCATTCAGTTGCAACTTTGCAAATCCAAGATGTGAAGGAGGCTTTGTCCTTTTACCCCAAAATGCTGCACGTTTAAAGTCTTGTTCTTGTCCTGCCATGCAGAGGCGCGGTGTAGGGGTAAAAGTTATGACAATTCCAAGGACCCATGACCAACAGGGGGCCCTCAACAATTTTTTTATTTATTTATTTGTTTTTGTTCATAGAAATAAAAAAAATGGGGCCCTGTCAATTACAAAATTAATTATATTGTGTTTTCTAAAATTGTTTTTATCAATAAAAATTACAAATTAAATTATGCTTTTTGGTTTTAGACCAAAAAACAGTTGTTTCTGTTGTTGAGAAAGTCGTTTCTCCACCAATAGCACATTTAGCAGTGAGTGAATGAGGTTGATTGACAGCACCATGGCCGTCGTACTGGTTCTGATTGGTTGTTTTGGCCGGAATGTTGCATTACTTTGTAGCTCAGGGAGGAGGTGGAGGAGATTGATTGTTTTCTCAGATTATCTGTCTCATAAACTGTCACAACATCATGACAGCTTTAACAAATATGGAGAAAACATATTTTTTATTTAAATTATATACTGCTGCTTGAATAAAATGCAACTACATAGCATTTTTTGAGAAGTCTGGATTGTTTCATGTGTATTTTGCACGTTGCTTTTGACTGTAGATTGTGGGGAGAGATATTTCAGTAATGTAAGTGTAATAAAAACATTTAAGCAATGTACTTGCACACTGTATGTGGACTATTGGATGCAAAATTCATGAGCTGTAAATATTGTGCTAGTATCAACATTGGACCAAAGAAAGCAAGTTGCAAGCCTTTAAAATTGTGATGCTTTTTATGGGTCAAATAGACTCAAAAGATTGTAACAGCAGCTGGGGCCTAATCTAATATTTTGTCAGAGGGCCCAAGATTCCTGGTGGCGCCCCTGCTGCCATGTTCAGAAACACTGGACATACGAACCGAGGTCTGCAGAGTCTGAGATGGAACTCTTGGGTTTTTTGAAATTTCTCAGAGGATTGCATTGATTGGGCTTGAGGTGAATTTGCTGGAAAAATTGACAGCTGAGTAAAGCCGTCTCACTGTGGCATAATGGAGTTCAAACTATTTGAGTTATTTATCTTCATAAACTTTCTCAAATTGACATGCATCAGAAATTGCTTCTTTGAGATCATTGCAGATATTTTTCCATGGTTTTTACTTTGACATTTAACTTCTAATTATGAATTTATTTTATCTACAGCACTTGAATGATGCACTGTTAATTCCTGCTGAGCAATTAATGTTTTCTTTGCTCATTTATGATCAGTAAAACATTACACAAAATGTAAAAATATTGTTTCAATATACCTACACTATATCAACTTATAGCAGTATGATTTTCCTTAAATGATTTATGTGCTGATTTTCAGCAAAGCAGCAATAATGACAATGTTTGAGAGATGGAAAACAGGTTGACAATAATATGTACATAACACCACTCAGACAGGACCTAAAGATGTTTTGTGAATTAATTTCTTCAGTGATTGTTTTTCATTTTAAGATTGTTGCACTTTTTTCATGACTGCAGCAGAACACCTTCCATCATTAGCACAATTAGGGTTAATACATTTCCATCTAAAATCCTCCTTGGATAATGTCTAAACCTGACACCAGCTGAGATTCAAACAGGATGCCATTATATTACTTTTTTATTTATTTAATTTTTTTTTTTGCCACATTATTGTTTCTGTGTGGGAGGGTTCAGAAAATCAAATGTAAATATGAAACATCCTGGCAGATTTAGTGGAGTTATTGGCTTTTTAAATGTTTGAATAACTCCTCAAACACCTCCTGCTCTCCGCGGGCTTCGGCAGCTCATTGCAGCTTTGGAGCTAAGTGATCGTTTGGCTAAATGAGGAGCCCCTGTCTCCGCATGTTTGTGAGAGCCATTATAACGCTGTACTCTCAGCAGGCTTGTGCAACACTGCACAGGAGAATGAGGAGGACTGCTGGGCCTGCAGCATGTCGTGGTCTGGGCTCATTCATGTCCTCCTATGGACCCATTACTCTGCTCAACACTGATGTTCAGTCTAAGCCTCATTCCATCCATCTATTAGTCTGCTGCATTTGGATAGTAAAGCAAATGAAGATGTCTAGGTGCTACAAAAAGGCCATTTCCCCTTCAAAAATAGCAATTATTAGGAATATGTCATAGAAGGTTAATTTTACACGTAATTTTGAGATTTGACTTTTCATGATTATTAAAGGTACATCAATAAAAAACATGAGCAGACATGTAAGTAGTTGAGCATTGTTTTCTGCATAATTTCCAACTAGAACAATCCCAAATTGGATGCTCAGAAGAGTTTATTTACTATAGTTTGAAGGATAACAAGAGCTATTTAATAAATAAACACATTTAGTATATTTTAAATTAAGAACCTATGGAAATAGTAATACTGTATACAAGACACTAAATATGTTTTAAATATGGCTTACAGCAGGGGTGTCAAACTCCAGTCATCAACGGCCACTATCCTGCAGTTTTTAGATCTGCCACAGGTACAAAACACTGGAATGAAACCTCCTTCTCGTGTAGATAAGTTCTCCAGCGCCTTGCTAATAACCTAATTATTCTATTCCAGTGTGGTCCAGCATAGGCACATCTAAAAGTTGCAGGGCAGTGAGGACTGGAGTTTGACACAGGAGGCTTACAGGTTTCGCCTTTCATTTTGTTGTTTCAAGGTGCATTGAGATTAGAGACTAAAACATAGATTCCCTTACTTAGTGTGATGACCACCTTAGGACATAAAACCAGAGTGAGGATGGCAGGATTTCAGTTCAGTTGTGTCCAAAGTCAATCTTCACTACTAGTGACACATTGGCCTAAATTTATTGTAATTTTACTGGAAATCTAAATCTTTGTGTTTGTGATAAGTACAAAAAAAAAACTCAATTACTTCAAAAATTGTATAACAAAACTTCTAGTTAGAGGATAACTGCCTCAAGCGTTAGCGTTAAACACAAGTAACTGCCGAAACGAACGAACGTGATTGGCTTGTGATCTATTGTTTACTGTATTAGCTAGAGCTAACACCATTAGCTAAAAAAAAAAAAAAAAAATTAGCTACAGCTAGCGTGAAAACAAAACAAATTGGAAGATAAATGGGTGTTTAAAGTTCACGTCTGTCTAATTCACAATAGTAGTATAGCTAAGAAAATGTTTTGATCCAGATGCTTACCGTTAACGGCTTCAGTTAGAAACTGGAGCTCTTTGTAGCTATGCTCCATTTCTGGGTTGGCTTTTCCAAGCAGCAGCAGCAAAACTCCAGATTTTTCGTCACACTTTTCATCCGTTTGGTTCTCCTCACTTTCATTTCCCCTTGTCATGTGCGCATTTCCTTGTATTTCAACAACGTCAGGTGTTATGCCCAGAAACGCTTGCCTGCCCAAAATTGCATCCCCTCTCGCGGGAGCGCGCATCGCTC
>NW_015112926.1:137149-138337 GCF_001443285.1 Poecilia latipinna | reverse complement strand
GTGAGGGCACCTGTTCGGAGGGATACTCACAGGGGGCTGAGGGTTAAAGTGAATGATGAATGAATGTTTTACCTCACATTCAAAAAATAACATTTTTCAGATAAAAATATTTACACGATTGTTCCATTTCTGAAACATGAGTTAGAAAAACAAAATATGACTGTGGAATCAAAAATAAAATATAAGTAAGAGTGAAGTAATAACATGAATTGGATATATTAAATGAGTAATTATTGAAGCTATTCAACTCTGTATTTATTTTATATTGAGCAAGTAACTGATTGGAGTTACTTGCTCCACGCTGGGATCTACCAAGGTTTATGAATGGGCTTCCTAACAAGACGCTCTAAAACGTCCGGTGTTATGCCCAGGTGTTATTCTGTTAATGTATTTAAAGAATAACTTCAGCGAATAATTGTGAGATCCCAGCAATCTCACACAATTATTCGCTGAAGTTATTCGCTGAAGTTATTCGAACACGTGACGCAGCTCGGACCCTGTGACGTGTTCGACCCATTCCATTCTGTTCTATGTGACAACACCGCCCTCTGGTGGTCTTGTTTTATTCCTGCTACTCATGGACTTTCACTGGCGACATTCTGTTAAGTCCTCTCCGCTGTTCTGATTTGCTTGATGACTTTCAATTGCCCCTTTTCCACCGGCAATAGAAACAACCCGGTTCGGCTCGGCTCGGCTCGGCTCTATTTCGGAGTGACCGCGTTTCCACCGGCCCTTCTTGGCTCTGTAGCAGGGTGCCGCCTCCTGGTGGCGGGGGGTGTAGGGCTATGTGCTGTGCTTCGTTTCATGCGACCCAGAGGTCGCGTTAGCGGAATATTTTCTGTATTTGACCGGTTATTTTTTTTAACTACATGAAAATTTAAAGCCCGTCGGTCATTTGACAGGTTATAATTAACACCCTCATGCGAGGACGTGATAGACTTTACGCAAAGAGTTCATCGCAAAGAAAACTAAAGCCAATCAGTAAAAGAATCCTTTCTGAATATCATCTCATGGACACTGAACTAAATGCGTCTTTCTGACCGGTGTTATATCTTTAAAATTTCCTCTTCGGTCATATTTCAGTCCGTTTTCTCGTCAATATGCGAGAGCTTAGAGCGATGCGCGCTCCCGCGAGAGGGGATGCAATTTTGGGCAGGCATGCGTTTCTGGGCATAACACCTGTCTTAA
>NW_015112926.1:119305-133248 GCF_001443285.1 Poecilia latipinna | reverse complement strand
GTTCAAATGGAAAGGGCCGTCACTCTATGCGTAAAAATGCCTGTTTTGGCTGGGCGGAGCTAGTAGCACGTTAGCGCCTAGCATGCATCAAACACCCATGATGCATTACGGCGTAAACAACATGGCGACGTCTGTGACAATATTTTCTTTAAATTTATAAAAACTAAACAGCCTACAGTATTTTTAATGCACTAGTTTTTACATCTGAAATAAATATTTCTTAAATAAAGCCTATTTTTACAACTAATGATGAATCCCTTTCAAGGGCCAATATCCTGAATATTTTAGTTCTTCCCCTATTTAAACAAACCTGAATTAAATTATTCAGGTATGTTTAAATGCTTTATATGTTTGATTTGCAGGCCTCTGTAGGACCTTGCGTTACTGAGAAGGTGGACAACTTGCACCTCCACGTGTTAGAATTGCCTAGTCCAAACATAAGCCAAATTAAGTATTTGAGGAAATACTTGGGAATAACTGTTCAAAGATGTTTTCCATCCAATCTGGCTGAGCTTGGGCTATTTGGTTAAAAAAAAAAAAAATGGCAAAAAATTTTGTTCAAAGAAAAACGATTTTGAAACTATTGCATACACAATTAAAATTTATATTTGTAAAAAAAAAAATTGCTTAGATCTTTGAAATGTTTTTAAGAATAAAAAAGGAGAGACCATTTGTCTAAATGCTAATTAGCCGTTTTTAACATCCAACTGGTAAACAGTGAGAAGAGACAAACATTTTACAAATATTCTTTATTACTGAATTTTTTTTTATTTTTATTTTTTATTTCTATTGAGATTTGAGAAGAACTTCACACAGTTAATTGAATTGGTTGCCACTTTATTGGGAACAGAGAGATACAACATGTAGTGCCTTCTGTGGCGCTACATCAAACAGTGATGTACACCATCACAATTCACATAATTACATTTGAATAATGAAAGTTTTCTGAAGCCCTGCAGCTCAAGCGGAAACATTAATATTTAAATGTGTCACAGAAATTGTGTCTTTGTTAACTAAACTGATATTCTGTTACGTTTTAAACTATTGCAGTTTCAAAAGGAAGGACAGAAGAAAATAAAAAAATAATAGAGACATGAGGATGGATGCCTGTAGAAGCTACAGAGAGCGTTGAAAAATAAACGGAGAATTGTTTGCTTGCACTATCTATATCTATAGATATAGATATTCAATCTGAATAACAATCTTTAAGTGGGTATTAAAAAATTTTCTTTAAGTAAAAGTTTCTGAAGTTTCTAATCTTCTGTCCGGTTTTTGTCAGCTGTAGAATGTGTTTATCGGTATATAATGCGTTTCACAAATTAAAATAATTAAATAAAGGAACTTTTCAGTAATATTCTAATTTATTCAATATGATTGTGTGGTATGAAATGACTATCTTATTTGTATTAGCTCTAGTTAAAAAATCTTATTTACTTAACTGGAACATTTTGCAATGATTAAATAGTTTAGTGGTTTATAATACGTTTATCCTATTTCTGAAATAAATAAATAAAAAAGGCTGTATTCTTGGCATTAGAAACACCATATACTGAGAAAAGCACACAATAAGTCTATTAAACCAGGACTAAATTATTCAGCATGGATTATTGAATCTTTAAAACCCAATAAGTGATTTGCAAAGTCTTTGTTCCGTTTGTTGAATATATATATATATATATATTTATATTATTTCTCAAAACTATTATATACTGATGAAGAAAAAACATCCCACCATTAATGTCCTTTCTATTAATACAAATTCTTGCAAATGGAAAACATTTCCAGCCAGACTACCTGCATGAAGACGATTCACTACCATAAAATCAGTCCGATTATTCGTGTTGGACTGCCATCAGACTGCTAACATGGCAACAAACTGCAAGGCTATGCAGATTTCCACATGCACAGACAATAACATTCCAGCTCCATTGTTTTTTTGTCTTTCTGAGCACTAATACATATAGAGACTTCAGTCTATCTGCCTCTCCCTGGTGATCCGATTGTGACGAATGTGATGGTTGAGAAAAATTATTTCAAATTTTTGAGGGAACGGGCTTAAAACTGCAGAAGTGCAGAAAATCAGGGAGTGTGGGGGTGTAACTCACTGTCTGATGAGCAAACTATCTGATAAAACAATGAATAGAAAAAGGTCCCTGGACCATTGAGCTAGAAACCGGAGAACAAAAGCTTTAATCTGCACTTTCACTAGAAGACAAAACACACAACTGGCTCCTCTGGCAAAGAATTCAAAATCTGTTTCTGGTGTAGACAACAAACTCAACCTTTCCCATTTGTCTGTGCAGTTTTATCACTGGGAAATACATTCGGCATTATAGAGTCTTCTTCTTTTTCTTATTTAAGTCAATAGAGAAAAAAAAAACTAAATGTGCTTTGCAAACATAAAATATGTATCTTTATCCTTTTTCCTAGATTTTCCACTAAAATTAAGGCTGAACATATTTGTGGACAGTTCACATTTATTTCTGCAGACACGCTGTAAAGCAAACCTACTGGCTCCAAAGAAAGAAAAACGGCCATTACAGTTGTCTGTAAAGTTTTATCTATCACATTATCCTCTCGAATCACTGATATTTTCTACTTGACAAACTTTAATTGTTACTGAAACCACCTCTGCTTCTGATGAAAGTTTCCAATATTCTACAGAGTTGCCAAAGAGATTACACTCGGAAAATTAAAGTGCGTTCCATCAAACCATGCAGCCAAGCATTAAACAAAAGATGACATTTTTTTATCATTTGAATAAAATTCAAAGTCTGTAATTCGTTATTTTACATTTGAAATTATGTTTTGGCAAACAACCTGTCATGGCGAGAAAAGTTACAAAACAAAGCAAATAAATTGATTTTCAGATTTCATTAGGGATGAGAATAAACATCCATTTGCAAAATCGACCATAAACAATAAAACAAAACAATGCACAAAAAAAAATAGAATCCAGGAAGATAAACGTTGCCAGGAAAGAACAAGATGCACTGACAACTACAAGGGTAAGTCATTGTCTTATTGTCTGCAGATCACAGAAGAACGTATACAATCAGCTACAGAAAATCATTTGCTTCAAAGCAGGAGACAGAGTGACAGAGAAAGGCGCTCCTGGGGGGGACAAAGGAGGCAGAGGGCTTTGTTAATCCACAGAAGCTGGGACACCAAGGTCAGGAAGCTGGGTGTGTCCCGCAGCCCACCTGGGAGGTCACGTTGTTGGGCGGGAGTCCAAGAAGGACACCCAGACGGGGCTCAACAACAGGATTCATGTGAGTCCAGACAAACCCCTCTTTGGAGATGTTTGTCTAAACAGCGATTGAATTCAAAGATATTTATTGCTGCTTTGGAAAGATCTTGCCAGAGTAAACAGGTTTGTTATCCATCTAAATCACAAAGTGGAGCTGAGACATAGAATCTTTGCACATCCTGAGACACATAGAGACTGTCAAACCTGTAGATATCTTTGTGAAGATGTCAGGTTTTTGTGATCTGAGAGAATATGAAGCTGTGATGATGAATTTTGAAAATTGCTCACATATAATTTGTCATTTATCCTATAACGGCAATTCCAGGGCCGATTTATTCAAAACGAGATCTGTCAGAAGAAAAAAATAAAAAGTGCAGTACACTTAAAGTTGTTCTTTGGTTGACTTACCTGTATGCTTGGCGTCACAGAGACAAAATCTCTCATCTTTGTCAGCTGTCTAGCACACACTTGAAGGTTTGTTATTGACACCAACTTTCATTGAGAACAATAACCCCAAAGTATGATGCTGCCACCACCTTCGTTCATTGCGAGCCTGTTCTTTGGTAATTTGAAGGGATTTTTCTTACACTGATTTTCTGCTGGATGTTTTTCCTTTAGGAGGAGTTTTTCCTCTCCACTGTCGCTACATGCATACTTAGTGCAGTAAGGTCAACGACACACAGAAACTTTTATAATTAGTTTGAACAATTAATTGAGCTTACTGTACTGTCTGATAACTGGAATGTGTGAATGACTGAATTTAAATTATCTTTATTTTATTAAAGTGCCTTCACACGACATTTGTTATGAATTGGTGCTTTATAAATAAACTTAATTGAACTGAATTGTCTATTGTGGCCCAAAAGTTCAAGTTTGGTTTCACTGGATCCTAAAATATTTCACATGACTTTGGCCAGACCTTTAGATCTTTTCTTTAAAATTGAGGACTTTTATTTTACAGCTCTAATCATTAGTGCTTAGAGGAATGAAACAAAGATGTTTAAATATAAGTGTTCCAGCTTTCAAGCATGGTGGAAGTGGCATCATGCTGAGGTTCTGTTTTGCCAGGAAACCTGCTGATATAAAGGCAAACGTTAGGTCTATTTTTATGTTTGAGCTTGTCTGCATGAATTAGAGAAAGTCTCCAATAAACGTAAACTTCTGCATCTGATGTTTCTGAAATTCATTGAAGCTGTTAAAAAAAATATAAAATCTAATAAATTATTAAAAACCTTAAGATAATTAATACCCAAGTGGGTGCAAACTTCTCAGTTTAACCGTACATCACATATCCTTTAAACGGTGACTACAGACTCATCCCATTTTATTTTCAGCCATTTTGTTGTCCCTTAAGGGAGAACAGACCTCATATTTATCATAAACAGACTCCTCTTTATTTTCAGACTCTCCCTTCCTTTTCTTATTAGTGCTTTATGTTTCGTAACATAAAAAGCTGGAAGCTGCCTCTTTCCCCTCTGGAGCGGTAACATCTCTATTTGCCGTCCCAGGGGATCGACGCCGTTCAGCGTGCAGCTCAGGAGAGAAAGTTGCATCCTCTGACTCTAAGAAAAGTCACCTCGATTGCTTTCTGTCAATATGCTTAAAAACGCATGCCACCCCTCCATTTTCTACGGGGAATTCAAGTCACATTTTATCTGTTTCACCTCACACAACAGATTAAAACCTTTAAGTCATTTAAATGAAAACAAAAGCTTTAAAACCATACATTCC
This sequence comes from Poecilia latipinna, assembly GCF_001443285.1. Classification (NCBI taxonomy): domain Eukaryota; kingdom Metazoa; phylum Chordata; class Actinopteri; order Cyprinodontiformes; family Poeciliidae; genus Poecilia; species Poecilia latipinna. The sequence continues at coordinate 128,267 of NW_015112926.1, read as the reverse complement.
ACGCATCCAAATGACTCATGAGAATAAATTCAACCACGCAAACTATTCTGTATAATGACACTGTACTCTATATTCAACTATTCAATGTTTATAAAAAAAAAAAAAACAGCCTAATTTTATATCAATTCTGGTTTAATAAACCCTTCTGTTGCAGCTGTTTCTAGTAAAATTCTGGTATTTTATTTAAATTTACTGGTGGTGAGCAAAAGTTTAAGATCCAAAGAAAAATGCTAATAAATAACAAACCAACAGGTGGTAGTAAAATTTCAGATAACTGCATAAAAGTGTTTTCCACGGCAGTGGAGAAAAATTGGCCCACTTGATTTTGCAGAATGGCCAGTCTAAGGTTATGTTAAAGCACTGGCATGTATTCACATTTCTAGACTTTGACTAGGTCACTCCAAAGTCTTGGTTTTGGTTTTTGACTTTTGTCAGAAGAGGACTTTCTACTATTTCCAGCATCACACAGATCTGCAGTAAAACACATATATTTCAGATCAAATAAAACATCGTTACTGTTTCTTTAAATTGTCTTTAGGATCTTATATAAGCACTTAGTAATGCTATCAGCAGTGTTGGTGTATTTTTCCTGTATAATAATTACTGTACATCTCGACTTTAACTGTAAGATTTGCAGAAGACAACATCTCCTAATCCTTCATGTCTCATGACAGATAGTATTGGACTTCCTTAAGAAGAAAGATCAGAACAGGAAGCACAAATTAGAAGATAATTTTGTATTTTGGAAAAAGATTTTGCTTTCAAAGATATGAAGAGCTCCAATCTGTTCAGGTAGCCGCCAAAAAGAATCCAGTTTTAATTAATTTCATGATGGCTGCAGGTATTAGAGGCAGGAACTAAAAATTAAAATGATGGCAAGAAGACCCATCAACTAGAAAGTGAATGACGGCTCATCACCAAATCCACTGACTGATCGATCGTCAGCAGGCCAATTGAGTTTTGCACAAGTCCTTCATCACGGCCTTTATAACTGATAACACTTCAACTCAACTATTAGATTAAACCAGAAATAATTTTCTATGTTCCTAAGTTTGCTAAACCTTGTCCAAATGCAAGACTTGTGACTTGAAGCTGTTATGAAAAACTTTATATTCATGTCATACAAGCCAAATAAACATTAAGGTCTTTTTCTGCTTGTTTAGAACTTAGAAAACTTTAGAGCTAAATCCATTCTTGGCTGTTTTTCTTTAGGATATCAGATGTTGGTAACCTTGAGAACAAACTGCTTCCAGTCAGAAATAGAGATCCAGTTTGGAAGTAGTTTGAAAAAGCCCCACAGAGGAATCATCATCAACATGGTGGTAGAAGGTGTTTTATCTCCAAACTTATGTCCAGCAGCATCAATACAGAGGATTCTTCCCACAGTGCCTGGCTAATGACAGCATTTCTTCTAATGTTGACATCAGCTGGGCAGAGATATCTGGACGACGTTTAAATGATCTGTTTTATTATTTACTAGACTTGGGTCGTTACAAAAAAGTATTTCTTTCTGCAAATAATCTGACGTTTTGCTGATTGTGTGAAGTGCATAAAAAACAAAAGTGCACTAAAGCAGATTAAAAAACTGAAATACGTGGAGTGAATATCATCCTGGCAGCTACCATTCATGTTTTCTCAGCTCTCAGCCAAATAATAAGAAAAATGAATATCGCTCCAGGATTGGTTATTTCACAAATGCGTTGCAACTTTGTATTTCAGCTTTTTTTCATATATATTTTATAATTTTGCAAATTTTCCTCTAATAATTTTGAATCATATTCCAAAAATCAGCCAATACTGAAGTGCAAACAGGCAACGATCTACTGACCATGCATTTTAGAAACATTATTAATCTAATTTCTTTCTCTGAAGTATGTAATTACTTTTATATCAAACTATCTATTATTTGATATACATAGATATATGATGCGACTTGTTTTGAGAATATATGTGATACAAACCTCAATACGTTAGCTTCTTATGCTCTTCAAGGCTAAACCATCTGAGATTGAAATTTCATTTCATGAAACTGATGAGAATCTTTTATACAAATACGTATGATTTCAAGTAGTTTTACTAACTGCTACAAAGGGCTTTTCAAATTATTTAATATCTGACATCGTTAAAGTTGACAGGTGTCACACTGCCACTTATAACTATTGTGTTCATCTTAACAGTGTGTGGTGGCGAAAACAACATCCTCCTCCTCCATCAGAAATAATAAGCATTGTTAAGTCGGTGCTCCGAAGCAGGTGCAAAGACGCCCACTTTTTCCACCCCCACCCGTGAAGAGCCCCCATATCACACACAGATGTTTCCCATCAAAGCCCGCCACAAACCTCTCCACCTTGAGTATGTAAACCAAGATAAGGACCCATTCAAGCCCAGGGACTCGACAAACTGCACCTTACAGTCGGGCCTTCTTCCTCCTCCCGCAATGTGCACCGTTTTATTTTTCTGCGAGGGTCACATATGCTTTGGCGCCTGGAGCAAAACACGCAGGTAGGACGTCTGTGACAGGCATTTGTAATTTGACGAGAAAAAGGGATAATACCAGAGCGGCATTTGGATGTGGCGGAGAAAAAAAGCAATGATTGAATAACAGTAATTAAAGCAGTTATTCGTTCGGCGAGCACCTGCATGAGGGATGATATTGCTCCTTAATTCAGCTCAGTTTAACTTCCCTCAGCCGGTGGTTCCAGCATCGCCTCATTAATCGCTGATTGGCATCGAGCTGTTCACAGGAACAAACTGTTTACTCTGTCTTGTCTGCTTTCTCTGGGCTGCATGTGGTGACGGCCTCGTTCAAATGCTGCATTAAGGTCTATTGTACCAAATGAGGCCAACTCTGAGCTTTTTATGCGCTTTTGCTAACTATGTGATGACATTTATTCACTTAAACACATATTTAAGAACAGGATGCACAAATTAGAGCACCATTTTTGTATATTGGAAGAAGGTTTTGCTTTGAAAGATGTGTAAAGCTCCAATCTGTTCAGGTAACTGCCAAAAATAATCCAGTTTTAATTAATTTCATGACGGTTGCAGGTATTAGAGAGAGAAGAGAAAAAGCTTCCACTTTTGCTTGTTGGTGCAGCCTTGTGGAGCATAAAGACTGTATGTTAAGGTAATTCAAATAAATAAAGAAAAGTGTTTTTTTAATGTTTATGCCATTTTTGTATTTAAGCCATTTATTTTCAAAATGGAGTATTTTTAAATATTTAATTTTGAGGATGTAAATGAGGTAGAAACGGATCTTGAAAGCTCACTGTTAGATAACTGCTGCAGAGAGTGATATCCTGGGGTCATCAAGTCTCCATAACAACCATTAGATGATAGCTCTGTGCCAACCAGCTGTTTAGAGGTAAACCTAGGGGAAAAAACTGCAATACCATCTCACACTAAAACCTACAAAGCGAGTAGCTTTGGAGTGAGAAAGAGGATAAATATTTGAGGACATTTTGAATAAAGATCTGGTAGACTTCATCAGAAAACTGAAAATGGGTTCTCACTGTGGAATTGAACAGAATACTGAACGAAAACATTCGGGAAATCAACAGGATAACTTCTGGGGAAGATGAAAATAAGGAGCATCACATGTGTGATGCCCATCTGATACAGATGACAACAAAACATGGCTCTTTCATGACTAAAACATGTAAGATTTCATTGTCGAGATGAAAACAGATGTTTTTGGGTGATCTGTCAGACGTCCCATATATTTCACATTTCTGCCTATTGTGTTTACAATCTGTCAGTCAAAAGCTAAATCGTTTCCAGTCAGCTGCTTCATCCTTTTTGTGTTCAGTCGCACCCACCAGCTGTGTGACTTCAAAGGTGACCTACCATGCTTCCTTGAACAGGTTAGGATAAGTCTATGGGCCTAACAAAAGATGTTCATTTCAGTTTTTCCACAAAATCATTCTTTGGTAATGAGATTTTAGTCTGATCAGTTGCTGTTTTAGGGCCTCTTGTCACTTTAAATCCAAATAAGCTGCTGCTATCATGACCTCTCAACTCATGTTTATACCCACACATGAAGATGGCTGCAAAGAGATGCACAATTAAACGACCGTACATCTTTGACAAGCAGAAGTGGAGCCTCCCGCACAACCAACAAGGAAGCAGCGAGTGGTTTCTGGATGGTAAGTCAACAACAAAACATTAATATTTTCCAGCATCCATTGTACAGCGCATAAAACAGTAAAACCAGCTGACCAAACATACTGGAGATCAGCTTGTGTCGCTAGGTAACGGGCTGGACTTCACTTGGGTTGCTAGGTAACGGGGCAGTGCCTGCTGATTTGTGATGTCACATCCCAGAGGTTTTTGAAGCGACTCATTTTACAGACATCAAACGACGTTCACTTTTTGCCAAAAACCAACTGTTTTCAGAAGGAAATGAACACAAACGGAAGTACAAAATGCAAAAAAAAACAAAAACAAAAAAAAACTATGAATTTTGCATATTGGGGACCCTTTAATCAGTAATGGGTCATCATAAAGGGGCTCAGTGGAAACAAACATAGAAAGGATTTAAGGACTTGATCTGAGTAGGCTATAACTCTTGAAAGAAAAGTAACAGGACAAAATCAAAAGAAAAAAAAAACATCTTAATACAAAAACCAGAGTTTTTGTATTTTAAAGACTGCTACATTTTGTTTTCAGCATTTTGAAACAAAAATCTTAAACACACAATAAAAGTCAGATTTCAGATGAACTCACTGTCTGAATTAATCTATTCGTTGCTACTTTGATGCAAACTACCCCACATAAAAAGAAACCCTCATCTTTCTCCAGGCCTTGCAGGGGAAAACCTCCCACTCATGCTGCCTTCTACCTGCCATTCAGCATAAAGTTGGGTCAAACCCCAAAGCACATTAACAATAAAGCATCCTATAGAAAAACAGCCTGATGTATGCATGGTGCATGGGGGGAGCTATACATTCTAATATGAAAATACAATTAAGTGAACTGATAATTATAGTGAAAATAAACCTGCAATTACGTTGTGGAGGACTAAGACTTGAGCTGATGGGAAGTAATAGCTGGTTGTGGAGAATGCTGTGGTCACAGTGTTGTTTATCTGTGAAGAGTTTGGTAAAGTCACAAGTGCAACTTTTAAATAGTAAATCATTAGCTTCACATCCTTCTGCAGCTGATGAGATTGATGGCTGCTGTCTAATGGCTGAATGTTTTTATCTCAGATAAAATATACAGAGTTTTAGACAGAAATAAGTTCAAGATGTAGTTTGTGCAGAAGTATTTCCAGTTCTAGATAAGTTATTGTGATTAAGATGGGAGGACTTATTAAAACACAAGGAAACTTTGGCCAAAAGATTGATGATTGATTTTGTAATCATATAATCAGAACTATATTAATTATTTGGACAAGGAGAGAGCTGAAAAGAGTTAGCAATAGGTTCAGATTTCTGACTTTTTTTTTTAAATGTGTCTTAAAGTTGATTTTTCAAACCTTCCTGTTTTATCCAGGTTTAGGAACAGCAAAAGATATTGATGATATTCATAAAGTTTGTAATACACATTTGGCATGAAGCTCCATGTCACAATTTTTACAGAGTGGAGTTGGGGGTGAGCCTTTATCGTTTATCATTTGTGATCAATTTCTTACCATAAATTCCGATTGATAATGTATTAAAACTGTATTGTTGAGATTATTTTCACTGTTTTCTCCACTGTTTCTTCAAAGTGAGCATCAATAAATAACACTAAGTTTGAAAATATGATTGAATACAGTTACCAGGGGGATACAAATAACACTTCTTTATGTGACTGGTGTCATAATAAAGCAGCATATTGCAAATGGGAATGTTTTTTAAGAGCAGCATTTGTTTTTGTGGGGAACTGATTGCTGTGCCATCCAGTCACATCCATACAGGTACCTAAAAAAAAGCAATAAATAGTTGTTATTGTCACTTTTGCTGATAGTTCTGCAAAATATTGTGTTAAAATTTCACCCCCAACTTGTTTAGTAATTGATTTTGTCTGATGATATTCGTCAGTTTGTTCTACCTGTTATCTAACAAACTAAACTAAAAACAAGTTGTTAATTATCTGCATGTAGGACATCAACACAGTTTCCTGGGTTTTGATGTTATAGTTTTGTTGTTTTGTTGAATTGTGGCAGCAGATTTTGAGAAAATATGTTGATATTTTGGTATTTGGAAAGTTTTTTCTCCTCGCTCCAGAATACAACAGGTCTGTTTAGTTTGTTAAGACATGACAATTTCTCTGGACCTTCTTTAATCTTTAGGTACAAAATATGAAAAAAATGTAAACCATAAAAGACTTTCCATCTTTGCAAACTAATATTAAGCAGATTTTCATGTTGTGAAGTTTATTAAACGTGTCCTCAGGTGATGAGAGAGCCAACCTGTCGGCTGAAACATTTTTAAACTCCCTGCTGGAAACCATCAGTTTCCACCAAAGTGTTTGCAGGTAAGACGCGTTTAGTTGTTCCTGCTCCCCGACTGCCTGCCACAACAATCCATGTTATATATTCTGTGCCATTGTGCTTCTTCTGTTGGAAAGTCTGTGACAGGGACTGTGCCGTTTTGAGGCAATAACGGAGAGCTGGGGATGGTGCAAACGAGCAGCTGTGGCAATATTTCCAATATTTACTCTCCTCCTCTGAATGCAGTTGCTCGGGCCTTTGAGGAGCAATCAAACATCCGGAGATGGTCGCAAGATTCTCCCTTTAAGCCACAAGGTTTTATTTGAGAAAGAATACCTTCTGTTCATAGGATTTGCAGCCATTTCATTTGAATCCATCTGTTTTTAAGGTGAAAAACAGAGAAGAGGGGGAGTGATAAAAAAAACAAACAGATAAAAGCGTTTCATTGAACTGAGCGTGTTTGTGCATCATATTGTGCTTTATGTAATGTAGGTCAGTGTTCTGCACAGCACCAGATAAGACGCAGGGAACAAGTGTTGTGTGTACTTACAAGCAAATATCTGTCAAAATAGCAATTGACAAATCTACAAGAGCCTTCCCTCTCTCTCTTGCGCGCTCTCTTTCCTTTTTTTTTTTTTTTTTTTGGCTGGAGAAGTGCTTCCTTCGTCATTAGCATTTTGGAAAAAAGGGCCAGAGATTTGGGCCTATCTGCCTCCACTCGCTGCTGCAAAGCCAGTCTGGCCCAGGTTGTTATCTGTACACTACAGAGGTGCAGCTGTTTAGCAAATGGATTTGCAGATTTTTAAAGGGAGATGAGGAGTAAAAAAGAAAAAAAGAGGGGGAAGAATCAGGTATTCACAGCAACGTTCCCCAAACTGGCATTTTGTGCTCATCCTTGTGTGTGTCTACGTGTGGAAATGGGTGTGCATGAAAGTGATTCCGTATAAATCTTTACCTCCTGTTTTCTGAAGCCTACATTATTTTGGGAAATGGCACTAAACATAAAAAAAAGCATGAAAAATGCTTATTCTCTCTTTCTGTGCATTCCTTTATTCAGTTTCCAGACTCCTGAGGGGCCTTTTCTTCCCCCAGCACGGGCGCCGTCACCGCTCCCATTGCCTAACTGGACCTGGGGATGCTGGGAGCCGAAGGAGGAACGAATGGGGCGCTTTAGGTGGAGTAGGATGCTGCTGCTGCTGCTGCTGCTGCTGCTGCTGCTGCTGCTGCTGCTGCTGGGTTCAGCTCTGCACTGGCAGGAGCATCTCTTTTGTCTAGCTCAGTCCCAGAAAGCCTGGTGCACACGTGGAGGAATCCTGGCTGGATCAAGGGCCCCCATGGGAGCTAGAAGGGCCCCAAGCCATTGGAGACTCTGAGGGTGGTTGGCTTTCTGAAGTAGGGGAATGTACATTATGCAGACACACACATCGTCACACACCTCTCTGAACACACATCACTTTGTTTTCTCCTTCATGAAGGCCATTCAACTCTAAATCCGCTCAGGCGTTTTGATAAAGTCATTTGCGGTTTTCAGTCACTCAGTTACATTTACTTGTACTTTTTAGAACAATTATGAAGTATTTCTACTCTCACTTCAGTAACATTTCTGGATTTTCTACCCACTGAATGAAGATCAAACATGTTTTAACCAAAAATTCACCAGACACAGACACACACCTGCAGTTTCTGTTAGTATTATTAGTTTTTTTTATTGGAAAAAACTGATTTGGATTTTTTTTTTTTTTTTAATTTTGGCTGATTGTCATTTTTTGTTACTTGTATGAATTATTTTCATTTCCGTCCTTAAGATACCAGAATTTCCTCCTAACTTTATATTTTGGTCTGTCTGATGATTCCATTTTTAAATATTAAAGGATTGATAATTTGATCAGTTACTCACTTCTTGAGTAGACGTTTTTTTTGGACGGCTACTTTTTACTTTTATTTGAATAAAAATATGTTGAAGTGGAGCTACTCTTCCTTGAGTATGATTTTTGTCCACCCCTGGTGCTTTCCACCTCAGCAAATGATTGCGAACTGAAGATTTTAAAAACTCAGGCTTTCAATTTCCAGAAGCAATTTTGGGTTTCTTTAAAGCTTGAGCGGTAACTTCAGCTTACAGCTGTAACAGTTTCCCATTTTCAGTTATACGAGTATAAATGTAAGAAACTTAGCAAAAGTTTTGAAACATCAACTCCTCTAATGTCTCGGAAGGATGTAAGTCAGTTTTGATGCATACCAATAGTGCATGTATGTCGGATCAAGAGTGTGAAATTCACACTCTGCTGTTTCAGGAATGAGAAATTTACTCCTGATTTTTGCCATTTTTGCTTCTCAACAGGATCAGCTAATCATTTGAGAACCAACTTTAAATGCACTTTAAATCATCAGATAATCACTTATCTAAATTATTAGGAAATGAGAAGAGCAGATAGCAGAATGTAGTGTGACGTTAAGAAATGTTGCCACTCTGTCATTGCATCTGTTTTGCAGGAAAGGCACACGTTAAACATAAATTGGGTTTGAGAAATGCATGTCAAAAAAATCCTT
>NW_015112926.1:92883-115477 GCF_001443285.1 Poecilia latipinna | reverse complement strand
CATCAGATGACCACTAAAGAACAATTAAACTGATGATAAAAAAAAACACAAATGAAGAGAGTTGTTGGGATGAAAGTTTTATTTTCCAGCAAGATTTTGCACTTGTGCTCTCTATCAAAAGTATTACTTTAATAACAACTGTATGATTATAGTTTACTGGTCAGAAAACTGGTTTATTCTAAGCCTCACATAGAATCTGTGGAGTTCACAGGAAGATGAGAAACACCTGAACCGACAGCGCAGGTGAGCTGAAGGCCGCTCTTAAAGCAACAGGCCTCCTGAACGTGCCTCAGATTTCCCATGCTGTTCTGGAAAGATGCTCTTTTAATTTTTTTTTCTTTTATTGTGTAATATTCAAATTGCACAAGAGGTTGAATTTTCTGTTAATCAAATTTACAAGAGATAAATGGTTGAAATGTTTGTTATAAATCAAAATAAGATCATGAATTTAAATTTTTGGACTGTATTGCTGTCATAAATAAACTGCCTGTAACTGAACCAAATGAGAACACAATGTTTTCATGATTTTTCTGATGTATTTATGCTTCCTTGATGCAGGTGCAGTTAAACATGACTTCATCTTTGTGTTTATTGTGACTCTGATCTTGTTTCTGAAGCACACCTGATGTGCAGAAACACATCCACACCTTATGCTGCAGCCTCAGGCTCTACCAGGAGGTGTCGTAGGATAAACCACCGCATGGCGGATTTCGCTTTCTGCAGGGAGACAAGTGACTCCAACGCTCACATAGATTGGTTAAACTATTATATTTCCTCATTTCTATTGGACATAGCTTGCTCTCACTATTGGAGAAATGTCTATGATAATCAGGAATCCAAAGTATAAAAAAATGCCTGCATAAAATATGAACTCAATTTGTTCCAGTTTCAACTCAAAATCAGTGGTAAATGTTGTAAATTCTGTTTTTTACACTGTGTTTATTAAGATATGTCTAATCTTTATTGAGCATAAAATGGTATGCACATTTTTAAGTTTATTAAAGGAGATTTTTTTTATGAGGAATGAATATTGTACCATCTGTACCAGCAACAGTAAATCAATCCCTGCATGTAAGTTATTCATGCTGTCTCGCAGCCTTCCCACTCATTCATTCTACTTAACATGCCCAGAGTTTGTCGGCGGCAGGAATTTGTCCCACTCCGGTTTTATGGATGAATTCTGAGTCCTGTTTTTCTGCTGCAACAGAACCTAAAGATTATTTCATCCTATAGCGGCTAACTCCCCGTGTCAAGTATGTAAAGTTATTTTAAGAGTGCATTTTCAGTTGATTTCATCTGTAATTCAGCAAACATCCTGCCTCCGGTGCTGTGGAAGTTCACAAGAACTAATTCCAAGTTCAGCTCATAAAGATTAAAACTGAATAATTCATGTTTATAGTTCACAACTTGAAAACTCTGGAGTTAACTTCACTTGCTCCAACGTGAACTAATCCGTGCTAATTTATCTACTTTTAAAGAAATACATCCGGCTACAATAACAAAATAAATATTGTTGCTGTTTTGCAAATGTGAAATAAAAAACACCTTTGTGTTGTCTCTCACAACATGTCTCTCACAAATGAGAGACATGAGGATAATAATAAGAAAATGTTGTCTATGAAGCAACACCATGCAGAGTTTAAGGCAATATAAAAGCAGAGGAAGCGAAATAACGAGCATCAAAGTTGTGGATTAAAGATGTTTTACGGTAAATGTTTGAGGGTGGATCGAAGATTCTGCAGAGCAGCATCAGTTTAAGATTATTAGACCCTGTAACATTTTACTATTTAGCTTAACATAAACATTAAAACTAAAAAAAATATACATTTTTCTCATGCTTCTTCTTTTAAAAATATATATGTATGAAGATGTTTTTCATGTTTGTCTCAATTTAAGGTTGTCCTAAAGCCCAAAAACATTGACATTGATATGAAAAGCAATGAAAAACTTGCTCGAGTTTCAACGGACAGACATTTTTAGTGCTAATACTCCCCATCAGCGCATGCTGTCCTGGGTAGAGAGCCAAAAAACTGCTCAGGTGTTGAAAGTAAAACGCTCTTAAATCTGTTTTTGAATCACTTTTTTTTTTTCCAATGTATGTTGCATGTTATCTACTGAGGAGGAAATTAAGAGACATTTTGTTTGACAGCACTAATCCAGTGGTAACTCACTATCATGTTGGATTAACTAAAAGTTTGTAAAGAAAGCCGACTTTAAAAAGTTCTGATGGCGTTCAGCTAGTCATATTTGCTCTGGTTCTGACCAGCATTATTATTATTATTATTATTTTTATTATTATTTGTGCCGACACAGAATTTTACATAATTGAGCTGTGAGGTGACAAAAGCAGCTGAAAGTGTCACTTTTCTACAAGTAATCCAAATCTGTGTTTTACTACAAAGGTTTCTGCTGCAAAACGTAATTTAGAGGACACCGTCTGTCATGCCACTCAAACTTTACGAGTTCATTTGCAGTTAGTTTCCCAAAAAGTCCCTTCAAGCTAATGCTACACATGTGGTGGATGGGAGAATTTGTGGCTCATGCACTGAGAAAAAGCACAAGCCTATGCAGCCGTTAATTATAATTTGTGAAGCAATGCATGGAGAACGTCTGGAGTGAGCAGCTATGGATCATTTAAATAAAGTTACCCATGGACATAATCGGTACACATTTTAAACTAACAGGAGAGCAGAAAAAAAATCAGTAAACTACGGAGAAAACAGAGTTTTGTTTGAGACGATTTGCATTTCTGCACAACAGACACCAATCTGGGATCATTTTAATGGTTTGGCTGTTGACTCGCTGCTAGTTATCTGGCTTAACCATGATGAACTACCATCTTATTTAGCTTCACAAAGCTCATCCATTTCACATGCATAGCTGGATATTTGGGTAAAGAGTGCTCACTCTGTTCTTTTTCTTTGCAGGAAATAACGTCCAAGAAATCTGTTTAGCAAAATTCATCTACAGATTTTTCTTGAGCCAGAAAAGAGTTTTAAATTTTCCATCTAATTTGTAAAAAAGCTCAAAGTAAGATATATGTTTGTATAATACGTGAGATTTTTAAGTGTTATGATTATATATAATTTCTAATTGAAAAACAGGTTTATGTTCAAAGTTTACTTTGACGTTTGTCTTTCTGGCTCCGTTTAGCAGAAGCGCATTGACAGACTTTCACTTTCTGTCATTTGTTATGCAGTTTCCGTCAACCTCCCTGAAGTGTTTATCTGCAGAAACACCTTCGACCTTTGGCTTCGATGCTCTAAAAAGTCAAAGTGATTATTTAACTCCTGGGTGCCTCTCAACAATTACCAGCACACAGGTTGATTAATGACAGATGATGCCGGCGTCTATTGCAGGCAGATTAATTCAGGTTCGGCTCCATGATCAGCTTCATCAGGTCAAATATTCATTTTTCTGCGAAGTAATAAAATGTACTGAAAGTTTGTCTCAACAGATGCACCGCCTTGCATTTGCCATCAGTGTAATTGAATTGGCTATTGTGTTGATAAATACTTAAATGGCAGCTAAGGGGACAGTAGGTGTTCTGTGTAATGACTAAACTCGCTTCCTAAAATTAGCAAAGAAATCTATTCAAACGGAGAAGAAGAGGTGTGCAGGTGTCTCTTAATTTTATTCATCTTCTCCTTTGCAGAGCCAATAGCGGGTTTTGTCTTTGCCCAGTTGCCGTGTGGGCGGCCGAGCGAACAATTAAACTATTGTTAAGACAATTGAGAACTGATAAAACTGTTTAGATGTTGGCGTACTGTAATTACTATTAAACCATTTAACCTTTAAAATATTTTCAGCTGGAGTTCAGGCAGGAGCTGGAGTAAAAGTTGAGGGTTTTTTGAAACAGGAAAAAAAAGTGTATTTCCAGTAATTTATCTTTCGCCTTTAAAAAAATAAAAAAGTTAATTTCACTTCCAGTTTGCTCTGTGGGCAGCAAGAGATCAAGTTTCTGTCAGTGTGGAGGAAGAATAGAAGCTGCAAAAAAAATATTATTTTCTGGCCTTCCTGTGTGGCTCTAACAGATGCCGCCTGTCCACGTGCGCCGCCCCTCTGCCAGAAATATCAGGCTGGAAATTAGGAGAGGCGATGTATAATTTAACTGAACAAGTGACAGTTCGTCTGCTGCAGCAGCAAAGAGCCACAATAGAAGTGCATCTCGATGTCGGAGATCCAGGCTCGCCTCGAGCCATCGCCTCCTCCTTAAAGTTGGAGTAGGAAGGAGGGAGGGCGGAATGAGGAAAGAAAACACCAACACGCACTTCAGCGGGAAAACAGAACCTCCAGTGTGGCATAATGACTTTTCAGTGAAACAATAAGAAATAAATACCTTGGAGCTCCTCTATTAGTCAACACTTAAAAACCTCCCCTTTTTTTCTGCCTCTTTCCGACTCCCTCTCGCTCTTAATGAGCCTCTTGTTGGAGAGGTAAGCAGGGCGGCCGCGGCGTAACCGCAGAGGAGACGGCTCGCTGTAATCACACACAGGCTTGAGCTGGAGGAAGGTTGGATTATCTACTTTAGGGCATGTGGAGTGTTTAACATGATGCTCCTTCCCTTCTCCACTAGACAAACACTAGCCTTTATTAATGCCATTTGCTGACTGGAGTCACCTCCCCCCTCCGGCCCTTCGCTTTCTTCCTGCCTCCCAAAAAAAAAAAAAAAATCAGCAGTTTTTTATTTATTTACTTTTGATTCAAGCGTCAGTGCAAATTATTGCAGCCCGCTGTTTGGAATTACAAGGTAAGGAAGCTAAATGAAGATGAAGAATTGGAAAATGTTTCCAGTTGGAAGAATGTTGATTACCAGGGCCGAGGTCCTGGAGGATTCCCGACTATTTATCCTCATATTTTGGGCTGCCTCTCCCTTCCCGCTCCCCTCCACGCTTCTCCTGGGGCCTCAGAGAAGCAGCTTGCACTCAGCACTGCCAAAAGAATTTATTAGAGCAAATGGTATCGTAAGCCCTATGGAAGGCATACCTTATGTGAAGATTTAAAAGATATTAGGAGGATGGCACAGGCGGGAACCCAGGTGTGCCTGGTAATAACCATTGTTTTGAGTGTGTATGTGCACACCGGTGGGTGTGCGTGTGTTTACATGTGGCTCAGTGTCTGTGTTTGTAGAGCTTCTTCCTGCAAAGACAAGAGGAGGAGCATAATGCACTCAAGACAGCAGAACAGACTGCTTCTGGTGTGTACATACAGCACGCATCCTCAAAGCAAACCTGAGGTGAAGTACTCAGGTTCTTCATTTACGCAAACCACAACACTGCCTTTATTAGCCAAAGTGCTAAATTATTGTATATACAGCTCTGGAAAAGACCACTTAAAATGATCAGTTTCTCTGATTTCACTCTTTATAGGTTTATGTTTGAGTAAAACGAACTTTGTTCCTTTATTCTATGAACTACTGTCTCCGAAATTCCACGCGAAAATTTTATATTTATTTGCAGAAAATGAGAAATGGTCAAAATAACAACAAAGATGCAGTGCTTTCAGACCTGAAATAAAGCAAAAAAAAAAAAAATAAAAAAATTCATATTCATTTAGAAACAACACTAATATTCAGGAATCTTTTTCCAGAGCTGTATATTATATATATCATATTTTTACTCAAGTAAAAGTAAAAAGTAACCATTCAACAAATTACTCAAGTAAAAAATATTTACTACTCAAGTACTGAGTAACTGATCAAATTATCAATGATTTAATATTTTAAAATTACATCATCAGAGGGACCAAAATATAAAGTTAAGTGAAAATTTTGGTAATGTAAGGACAAAAATGAAAATAATTCATATTAGTAACAAAAAATAACAAAATCAGGCAAAATTTTTTTTTTTTCCAAAAGTGCAGGTGTGTGTCTGTCTGGTGAATTTCTTGTAAAAACATGTTTGTTTTTCATTCAATGGGTAGAAAATCCATAAATACAAAGAGTAGAAATAATTTATAATAACATTTACTCAAATAAAAGTAAAGTGTATAATAAAATTACTTCTAAAAGTTGTTTTGTTTTTTTTTTTTTTTTAAAAAAGTTACTCAAATAAGTTGCTATCCCTGTCTGTATATTTTCTATGCACACATTTATATATATATAAAAGGTTTTGTACAGAAAGTCATTTTGTTGTGAGAGCGTTTTAGATAATCTTAGAAAAAAATCAAGCTGCTCCCTGAGCTGCTGTAGCGATCTGTACACCGCTCCCTGTCAAAATCAACCAATTAGAGCCAGGAGGAGGGTCTAAGCGCTGCCAATCACCTCAAGTACTCGCTGGTCAATGTATGACATTCCAGGAACGCTGTTTATCCACCACTATCACTGGTGGTCATGCTAACTAGCTTTAGCATTCCTGGCAGACTGCTACTGGGAAGAAGCTGTAGCCCAGCAGAGAGAGGTTTGTGGTTGTCTAACGACACGACAGGAAAAAGGTTTATACTTCTGTAAAGTGATCCATCAGTTTTTCCCTTTAGTGTTTGGAGAACTCATAAAGTTCAAATAAAGTGGAAGGAGAACGGATGCAGGAAAAAAGGAACAACTTAATGAAACAAAGTGGATGAAAGCTGTGATCCGATTTCATTAGGTTAAGCTAAAAGTGGAGCGTCTTCGTTTTTAATTCATGTTAAAACTGAAGGTAAAAAGTGAAATTTGTCCAAGAGATCAAATAATTATGGTTTCATCATCATCGTTGTTCTTTAACATGGAAAGTACTCCCTGCTCAATCCTTCTGTGCTGTTTTTATGTTTATGTTTTCTCAAACCTGCAGTCAGCCATAATGAGCCTGTTTTTCTGAATGTTTCTTCCTGTTGAAGGGGAGTTTTTCCTTTCCACTGTTGCTACATGCATGTTCAGCATGAGGAATCACTGCAAAGGTAACAACTTGATTCAACTAAGTGACCCTTCATACTCATTCAGGAACTCAATGCAATCAACTGTGTTTCCATCAGACAGAAAACTTTCCCAACTTTAATAAAAACCTGGACTTTACTGCATTGTTTATCAACAACAATCAAATTGGAATGTACTTTAAATCTGTATATATATGATAGGATTGAATTGTATATGAACTTTTTTGTTACTTGGTAATGTATAAAAAAAAACTGAACTCAAATCAAACAATCCCTTTAAGGTCAAATATAGATTTTGATATATTGTTAAAAAGTAAAGATCAGTGCAGAATAATAGATGTTTTTAGAGCACAATGTATTAAACTGAAATACATTTTTGATGCATAGTTACAGTAAATAAGCATCTAAAATAAAATATCTAAAATAAATAAATACATTTTACCCAAATAAATGGGATGATAACGCAAAATGTAAAAATAAAATATATATAAATGCAAAGAAAAAAAGAAAAAAGATAAATTAAGTTATTAATAAAATTAAATTAATAAATATGTCTAATGACAAAAATCTAAAAAATAGTCCTTTACTATATAGGATAACAATGCAACAAATAAAAAAAAATTTTACTTTAAAGAAAATATATAAATTGTTAATGTAGTTTATTTTCTGTTTTTTTTCTCAGCATAAAAACATCGTAAAACCTGAACTAATAACATTTTAGAAAACTCATTTCAGATTTTCATCTGCTGTGCTTATTAAAAATGCACGTTGATTCAGAGAAAATTAAGTTTTTTAAGTGTATTTTTGTAAATAACTGTGGCCCAGGCCCTTCGATGTACACAACACCAACATTTAATGTGAAATAACTTTTTTTTTTTTTACAATGTATTTTCAGCAATCTACATGTAATTGCTGAAATTTTACATTTAATTTCACCTTCATGCATGAAAAATGTTTAATTTGTTTCCATAAACTCAAACTATGTCCGTCGAAAAACTAAATTTCATTTGGCTCAAAAAAAAAAAAAAAAAACAACTAAACTTGCAATAATTTCAGGCTTCCGTAGCGGCTGGAGCTGTTTTTGGTGTTTAAAATGCGTATTAAGTGTAGTAAGGTAGCAGCACCTTCCCCACATTATGCAGCTCAATTATTCCATGAGCAACACCTGCAAAACAAATTTGGCATTCAAATTTGCTAAGGATGATCAAACAACGCCGAAACACTGTCATTATTTCTCCCTCACACATTCAGCAGCAGCAGCAGCAGCGAGGGGAGGAGGAAAGGGAGAAAAAAAATCTAAATACTCCCGTTTTCTTTTTCTTTTTTTTTCCACGATGCACTGAATTAACTATTCAGCTGGAAGCAAACTTCATTTTATAGGTTTCATTCACCTCATTTCCCAAAGTGTATTTAACTGCCGTTGCAAACACAACAACGTAAATCGATTTGGATCCACAAAATCTCACCTGCTGGGAACAGAAGCATCTTCCTGAACTTTTTGAAGTTAATTTTCTATATATTGGGACAACTTTTACATGCAAACGCCAAAAAAAAAAAAAAAGAAGAGGAAGAAACTATTGTTTAGGCTGTGGAAATGGCAACCGTTTCTTGGCCTTTTTCCTCGCACTCTGACGTTGGATAAAGAGAAATCAGCGCTAATGAATTGCGCCTCCCCGGATATAATTCTGTAATAGCTATAATCAGGCCGTTTTGAGCACATGAATATACATGGTCGGCATCAGCTGCAATCCTCTTGGTGGTCAATTTTCTTGAAGCTCTGCCAGTTGGGGAATATTCCTTCTTCCCGGCTCTTCCTTAATGTTATCAGGTAACACACACTGGTGTTAAATCCCACGACGAAATAAAAGCCTCCTTTTGGAAGCCTTCACAGCAGACAATGCTGCTCTCACCAAAAACCCTTTAAGTGTTCGTGTTTTAATGTCATTATGGCATCACGAAGCAGCAAACAGACCAGGCAGGAGGAGGGAGAGGGAAAAAAAAAAAAAAAAGAGAGCCATGGGTTGAAAAGAGAAAACCCTACACAAGACCTCAAGGTACATTTGCTCTGAGGAAAGACAAAAAGGCTCCAGCAATGGCAAAAACAAACGGGAACGGTTTATTACGTTCACGCCGTGAATGGTGGAACAACGGCCTCGGCGGTGCTCGCTGACAGCTTCTAAAGCCGCAGATTTGTGCCCATTAGTCACACATTTTAGCAAGAAGGTGGTTTCTAAAGTGCATTGATGAGGATTACAGTTCTATCCTTTCCTGTCTTCCTTTCAGAGCCCAAACACCAGGCTGAAATCCTGAGATGCCAGGAGGTTTCTGCAAAGAAAAGAGTGGAGCAACTATTGTGTTTGTTTTCTCAAATGCCAATCCGTGGGGGTATTAGAGGGCTTAATCTGCGATTAATATTTTAATGATACAAAATAAGCAGCCGTTTCCTGAAGTTTACACCGTCCCACTTCACCGGTAGGTTTGTTTACGCGCCGAATGGAAGAGAGGGAGTGAATGCAAAACAGGTCTGGTCCAGATTACATGGTGGCACTCGGGTGCGACTACGCCACGAGGGATTTAAATAATCCCAGTTTGTTGAGTTGGTCATATTTTGTAATCATGGACTAGTTTCAGCAGTTCTTATCCATGCTCTGCAAAGTGAGGATTAAAACAGTGTCAGTGAATCCATTGCGTCTCTTTCATCCTTTATAAATCACTTTGTACAATTAAGATTTCTCCTTTTGGCTGAACTTGGACGTTAAATTCAGAACAAGGTGAAAGTTTTTGCTTGTTTGGGATTTAAAATGGAAAGCAGCAGCTTGGAGGTCCAGACCAGATACATGTTCTTGAGTTTTTGCTGTTTGCTGTTCTGATCAAGAGGAAAAGACATCAGCAATGCTGCTGCTAATGAATCTGGGAAGGATTACCAAACCAATTCAATACATGGACTTCAGACAGATGTCAGTCTTTTCAAGAGTTATATTAAATTTACCCCAAGGCAAAGTCGTGTAATTCTAAGAGAAATGACTAAAGAAGCCGCACATCTGAGTTAAAGTGTTAAAGCTTATGTTAGGTTAGTTTCAGCTAATTTCCTTCGGTCAGACGAGACCAAAGTAGATATTTTTTACCATAAAGCACAGCAAAATGTTTTAAGAAAACCAAACATCAGCATGAATGACCTTTCACCAGCTGTGAAATGTGATGATGGAGGGATAATTTGTTTTTACAATTTAGCTTCAGAAAATCAAATAAACCACAAACTTCTAGAAGAATAATGTCTCGAACAACAAAATGAGCCAAAGGCCACATCACATTTACCTTTCTATTCTCATGTTAAATGTCCAACAGCTGAAGTTAGGTGACCCATTTCATAATAGTCCCAAACTCAGCAGGCAAACTAGGAGAACGGCAGAAAAACAAAAACAGTCGAGGTGTCAAACGTCAGACACATTGAGATGTTCAAATGTCTCACAGGACGAAAAATGGGATTTCCGGCAGCTATTGACACCTTGTTCTGCCGTGCGCATGGAGATTGAGGGCTTTCGGCAAGAGGTTTTTGTCAGAGTCGAGCACTGCCAAAAATGGTCAAAAATGCTGTGTCCGTGTTCCCCTATCACCCCCTCCCCTTGTGCCTAGCAGAGGTTTTCATATTTCGTATTTGCAGATCTGCAAACTTTGATGAACTGAAGCGGTGCGATAAAAACAGGAGCAAAAATGTACCTTCCACAATGTAGTTAAAATAAGAGAAGGAATTATCTGATATTTTTCACAAGATTGATCTGCTACACATTGCAATGCTTTTCTCCTGCAATCTCATTAAAGTGTTAAAACCTTTGATCTTATTTTCCATCAATGAATGATGACCTCTGATGACCTCTGGTAGATCCTTTTGAGTTTAAGCACTTCATTTCTCACTGTTGTACAAAATTGTAGTATCTTTCACATATACGAATTTGTAATTTTAAGCAATTCTAATCCTAAATGTTTTGACAGGGAAAATTTGATATTGAAATGAGAGTTTGCCAAAAGTGATGCATCAAATTTATATTGCAAATTGAAGAATGACAGTTTATTTTAAACATAAAGTCACTAGAAGCTCATCAACTGCATGGTATTTGACAAAATGTAATGTTTACTGTTTTTATGTCGTACTGAAAATGTGTGAAACAAATAAACTTTGTTTATTGAACTTTTTGATATGTTGTCCATCCCTTAAATTGCTTTATTGGGATTTTATGTACGGTAATCACATTAGGAAGTGGGAAGAAAATTATATATTATTTGCAAATAAATCTCTGATGAGTGTGGCTTATATTCAGCCCTCTTTACTCTAATGCCTCCAAATAAAACTCAGTCCAGTTACTTTCAGAAGTATTTTTCACAAATAAAGTAACTTCTGAAGCCAGTTGGTTGTAGGAAACTGTAGCAAAACAAAGGAGCAACAAAACGTTTGAGCATTTCAAGCCGATTTCCACCTTTACATTGAAGTTAAATATTTATTTCACTCTTTATTGAGTGCGTTTGGTAATGATGTGAGCATCTAAAGAAGTCTGAGGTCGCCCGTTGCCCTGACCTCCGTCTCTGCTGGTCGTTTCCCAGCAGAGCGATAAGAAACACAAAAACACAGCAGATAACCATCGGTGTCTCCGCTATCTTCCCTCAGAGAGGCTGAAGGCCCACATTGCCTATAATTGGATTTGATTTGGACTCCCAGCATCAGTTAGGGAGATTAAGGGCAAGCACAAAAATCCTTGCGATTCCTTTTCATCCAGATGACAAGCACGGCCTCACGGATCCTGAAAGGAATATTTGTGACGGAAGCCTTCATCGGGTCTTCATCGCGCAGCGGGAAGTGGCGAACAACCAAGGTGTGTGATAAAAACGTGGATCATTGCATCCTCCTTCTCCAGCTTAAAGTAAATATGCCGCTCTGTATATGATTGAGAAACTTGATAACTCCACGTTGTTTGTGCCAACTAAAACTGGTTAAAAGTTCTTCACGTGTAGAAACAGGATCCGGCAACAAAAGGCTCTGCGTCAAAATAATAGGAGATTTAACTTATTTTACTTCCTCTGCATCGCCTGTGGGGAAGAGGGAGGTTCTGTTCTGGCCTGATAAGTCATCTATTTAAATGGATCATCATTCTCACAGGTATGTAAATAAACAAAAAAACATCCCATATTCCTCCCTCCTTTATTTCCACTCTTTTGAACAACAAGCAACGCTTACAGTAGATTAAATATCAGCATCAATAGACTTCCCCACGCTCTGGTGTCGTATTCTCTCTACCCCATGCCAAAAGACTAATATTAGTATCTCCAGAAAATAATCTCTCTTTATTTTGCAAGTTCCCTGCTAAGGCATTCACATTTATCAGAGGATTTAAATGCGGATGAAATAGTATATAAGCTGGATCCCCTCAGGAGAGGTTCTCATTCTCTTGTATTCTTTCAGACGAGGAGGAGAGGAAAAAGAGAGGGAGCAACGCTGCACCTTGGCGGAGAAAAAAGGGAGGAGGAGGATGTGCTGAGGAGGAGGAGGAATTAATTTTTCCCCTCTGGGAGAAACACATGCTGGATCTCGAGAGATGGAGGAGAATCTTCCCATCTTGCTCTGATTGGCATTAAGAGGGTGGGGGGGCGGAAAGAACGAGAGGGAAAGAGATGCCACGGTTGTTACTAATGATTTATTGTCTGAAACGTGAACGGCGTTCTGTGGGTGCTCGTCGTTCAGAAACGTTCAGCAGACCCTTTTTTTTTTTTTTTTAATCTCTGGAAGCTTCGTTTTTGCTCCAACAAATTCATTATCAGCGAGCCAAACGAGTAGACGCACAAACACGATGTTTTTCATCTGGACCTGATGGATCTGCAGCAAAAGATTAGAGTTTGAAATAAAAGAAAAGTTCCCACAGTCATGACCCCCAAAGGTCACATTTAGTCTAATCGACTGCCTAAACACAAAACTACTAATTCAGTCATGATCAGTCTGCAAATATTAAATTGTCTCTGCAGCTAATTAAATTAATTAAACTGCTAAAAATAAAACACAAAACTGTCATTAAGTTGTAATTTCTGACCAATTAAGATATAAAAATAAATGTGGTGGGCACAGATGAAAGGTAAAAATGTAGGACAGAAAATAGGAAGAACAAAGCTTAGAATCAGACTGAATAGATCCGTTATGGATCGATCACATTGTCACTGATGCCAAAGCTAGAATTCTTTTCAATATCGGAACCGATACTGATTTTAATATCAGATCGGTTCATCTGTAGTTGGAACAACTAAATGTTTCCGGACGGCGACTCATAAGGTCCAGAAAATGAACAATTTCGTTCTTGAAAATCAAATCCTAATTTATGGAAAAGTGCCTAACAGGTTCCAGGAAAGTAACCAGTAAGTTTTACTAAAATAATGTTACATTTTTGGGAAAGTAACGAGAAAATCCTATAAGCTTTGTGTATAAAATGTATAAAACTCAAATTTAAGTTATGAGCGCGAGAGCATAACTTAGATCGCTTTGAAAATAGGAACTTCGACAGTAACAGGTTACCATCATGATTTAGGCTGAAAATAATCTCTATGTTCCAGGATGGGAACCAACTGAGCTCCAGAAAAATCAGGAAGAGTAGATTCCAGGAAAGCATATATGCCTTCTCAAACTTATGGGTTTGAGAAAAGCAATCTTTAAGTTCAAGGAAAACATCTTTTGAGCTCCAGGAAGTAGCCTGTAAGTTTCCTGTTCCAGAAAAAAACAACTTTCAGTTGTGCATAATCTCAAACAAAGACGTCTGTAGGATATCAGAAAGTACTGAAAGTTTCAGGACCTGGACGTTCCTGGAAATTACCCTGAAAGTTCTGGAAAAGTATTCTGCAAGTAGTGCCACATTATTAGTGTTGCTGTTGATTTTCTTTCAAATGAGGTCACTGCCTAAACACAAAATTTTATCAAGTGTTTTTGTCTAGTTTCTAGTGCAAATATCTTAGTACAGATGAACTAAGACACAACTAACTGGTTTTAAGTAAATAATTACTTCATATTGATTTTAAAAAGTACTAGTACTGGCTGATTCACTTATGAGAAAAATGTCTTGTCAGAAGTGAAACACACATCTGCAACACAAACTTACAGAAAACTGCAAAACAGCTGAAACACTGAGTGTTTAAATCTATACTAACAGCATATAGTTGCTTTTGAAACATAATCAATGAAACAATCAATAATCTCATGTGTAAAGATGACAAAATGCAATGTTTCAATTGTTAACTGTATTCTATGACTTTGTATTTTTATGATGTGAAGCAATTTTTAATGCCTTGTTAATGAAATATGACATAGAAGTAAAATTTTATTGATTCATTGAAAGAAATGCCAGACTAATATTTTCACTAATATTAAGGCATTATTTACTTCTTAAAACAAGCTTCTACATCCTGATGAAAAGTTACCTGTAAATTAGTTTTGTCTCATTTCAGGTGTGCGAAGATATTTGCACTAGAAATACTTTCAGATATTTTACGTGTTTGCAGTGTTGGGTGATTCACGGAGACCATAGCTTAAATTTTTCTTCTCCGAAAGTCTAGAAAATAAAAAATTGAATGCGGCAGGTAAACTTTTTAACTATCAAAAAGTCAAAAAGTTGAAATAAAAGCAAAATTCTTCCTGATCTTCCTTCCATGCGCTACAGACTTCAAACGGCCTGCCTGAGGTACTTGCTTGCATTCGCACCACAAGAGGGACGCAGGTTTAATCATACAGAGGAGCAGCACCCACTGTTCTTTACGTCGACACACCAGGCGCACAAATAAGGCAATTAATGGCCAGACGTCTCGCCAGACACTGTCCTCTGTGTGCCGACGGGAAGACAGAAGGCTGCAGAGCTGCACACAGATCAGCCCGTATTGACTCAATCTATTGACAAATGAATTTGGGGGCAAAGTCCTTCTGCGAGTTGTTGATTTAGGTGTCACAGTTCAGTCCCGTTAGTGCCAGCGCTCACAGCACACATCTCTGTCTTGATCTGACAGCAAGCTGTGAGTTCAAATATTCCTTTATTAAAGTACAATATATCAGGATTCTAACATAATGCCGCATGTTTCCACAGCTCTGTTTGCCGGAGGAGAACGGTAAACTGCCTGCAAACACCAAGCGTGTCACACAGAGCCATTAAAAATTCGGATATAATGGCTGTGAATTCGAAATGGAAATGAATGCAGCACAAAGTTTGCTTTCTGCAATATTATAGTCAAGCGACTACATTAAAAAGCAATTAAAACTAACTATTGCATTACAAGGAAATGAATTAACTTTCAACACATTGAAATGCATGTTTCCTTCAGAAGCATGGTGTAAATGAAACTCTTCATTAAGGATTAAAAAATAATAAAGAAAATTGGTCCCTACCACGAGCTTTTTAAGCATTCATTATTAGCTATATTTGTTTTAATGAGCTGCCTGAGATCAAGTGAAGGAAAAAAAATAAACAAACAGCCTGACTTAAGCTTTAATGCTATGATAACTTGATCAAATTCCTAATTCATAATGGGGGAAGCAGTGGAGGAGGGGGTTTGTGTGGTTAATGAAATCCTCAACAGCCAATTCCATTTCTCCAACTTCTCCACTTTATCCAAAGATGCAGCAGGTGTTGGCTCCCGAGCAGAATTTGGGTAAATATTGATCCTGTAAATATGTGTGCTGTTCTCACCATCCCTCCAAGCTTTTTTCATTTTTTTTTCTTGTGTCTTGTTGTGCAGAATCGCAGCTTCCCGACTGCCAGAGCGAGAGCCAGTAAGTAAGGAGAGGTATCGTCTTCGGTCCGTCTCCCACAAGGCCACTGTGGGAAGGGTACAACTGTTGCGAGTGGGTGGCACATCTGTTCCCTGAGACGGGCGAGCCCCACTCCCCGGGGGTCATCGCGCGCCTTGGCTGGCGTTTCACGTGCATCGCTAATAACCGCTCTGGTTCCTGCGCTGAGCTGGAGACAAAGGGCCTTGACGGGTGCCACTCGCCTTCAGATCCGAGCCTCAACATTTCTAATAGGAGGAGCATTAAGCACCATGTTTACCTTATTCTTCTGCTTCCATCCATCTGGCGCAACGTTCACATTTATAACAGGTTAAGTACATTGGAGATACACAAGGTTGACATGGAATACATTTGCAGGTTGTCGATTGAAGCACCATACGCACGGCGCTGCTGCAGGAGGAAAACAATGAAGGCGACTCACAGAATTAAATCTCAAAGTTTTGCAAAAAGAATGTTTAAAATCAAAGCCGCAAAGCTTTTTTTTTGTGAGTGTGTGCGTGTGTGTGTGTGTGTGTGTGTGTGTGTGTGTATGTGCCCCCACACCAAGCTGAGAAGTGGAAAGCTTGGAAGACGAAGGAGTGAGCGAGGGATGTAATGAGCGCTTTAAATCCCAGGATGCAGAGACAGGTGAGTTTGCGCCGGACGGTTCGGTGTCCGCAGGGCCGGTTCACCAGGACCAGCGATGGCTCGAGTAGCAGAGGGCGAGCAGAGAGCATGAAGGATGAAAGATGGAGCCTAATCCTCCACATGTGGTGTCTTTCCCACCCCCACCCCTCCGTTTTTAAAGGCAAAGCCAACTGGAGACATTCTTTGGACTGCAGGCCAGGGGCTCCAGGAAAGCACTGCCTCTAGCCAAAGCACATAGTGTGAAATGAGAAGCTAAAGCTTGAATGTGCTTTTGTTTATCAGAAAACTGCACTCTAAGTGGGATTGGCAGTGGAGGGGCCCAAACTCCATAAGTCATATAGACTGGCTCAGGCCGAAGTGGGGATGGCAACGCCGCGGCTTCAGGCTTGAAAAGGCAGCTCGTCCGTTAGCCACTTGGCAGCGCCTCGTCCTCCATAATCTCACTTCCAGCACAAAGGCCGGTATCAAAGAGGTCAATCTACAGTAGGGAAATTTGGTCACGAGCTGTGCAAATAAATTTGAGGAAGCATTTCTTATCCACAGGTCTGCTCTGAGCGTCGCAAAGAGAACTTAAGATATGAAACCTAAGCTGAGAGAATTGGGGACAGAGATTTCTGGGAGACAGGAGCAGGAAGCCAAAAACCGATCAGTTATAGAGATGGATTGTGAGAGGAGAGCCGTGACCATGAGGCTGATGGCTTCACAGCGGCTCAAAGTAAGCAGAAAGTTATGAAGGAGCTTAACACACTTCTCAGGGAACTCTGACTTCTGCTAATTAACTCCTAAGTCCACACAAGCCTTTAATTCGTCTCTCCCTGAACAAATAATTACTAAAACCCCAAAAAAATGTATCAAAAGAGAGAAAAAAATATGATTTAATGTCCTTAAATGCACCTACAGAGAGTATTCTGTCACTGAATAAAGTCTTAATAATATATAATATCTCTACACACTGTCAGCTTGATAAACACGGTTGAAGTGAAGGAAGCGGACTGTAGCGCATGGCATTCTGGGTAAAGACTATCAAAACAAACGTGCTTGTCCAGCGCCAACAGGAAAAGCAAAAGAGAAATTTTACAACTAAAATCGCCAGTCAGAGTTTGATAGTAACTAGTTACATTTACGCAATTAAATGTAACTTTTTTGAAAAAAAACTTACTTTTAGAAGTATTTATGCTACTCTGTGCTTCTTACTTTTATTTGAGTAATTTTATTATGAAGGATTTTTACTCTCACTGGAGTAAAATGTCTGGATTTTCAACCCACTGAATGAAAAACAAACATGTTTCAACCAAAACAATCACCAGACACAGACACACACCTGCAGATTTTGTAAAAGTTTCATAAGTTTTCTATTGAAAGAAACTGACTTGGAAAATTTTTATTTTGCTCAGTTACTCAGTACTTGATTGACTTTTTACCAAATACTTTTTTACTCTAACTTCAGGAATTTCTTGGACAGATACTTTTTATTTTACGTCAGTAAAAATACGTTGAAGTGAAGAAGTGCTACTTTTACTTCAGTGTAATTTTTGGGAACTCCAGTAACATCTGACATACTCCATTTTTGTTTACATTTTGCCAGGAAGTTGCACTTATCTCTTCTTCTGAAGTTTTTATGTTGTTTCCTTCAGAATTTTTTTGGTGCAGCGCCCCCACAGGCAAGGAGGGGAACAGCTTTTTCAAATAATTTGGTTTGTTTTACATAGCGCAGAGAACAAGCGAACCGCAGCAGCTAAAACTGTTTCAAACTGGCTGGTTCTCAAACACCAGACTGTTAAGCATCATTGCGTTTAGGCATTTCAGTTTCCCATTTCTTTCACATGTTGATATGCGTGACAGAGAAATCCCTGAACATGTGGGTGGAACTCAAACATCTAATCAAAACAGGTGATTCAATTTAAAGTTGCAGCACAATTTAGCTAATTCTACAGATTTACGTTTGTTACGGAAAGACAGGAAAAGCTTTTTCCAAACATCCAGTGGTTGTTATGGAAACAACTCACTGATGCAGAAAGTTCAACTTAGAGAATATTATAACCAGTTAACTGTCGTGGTTTTGGACGGTGGAAGTCGAAGTTCCTGGACAGAACCAACACATGAACGGGGACATTATGCAAACCAGGAAACTTCTGCAAACGAACACCTGTTGCCAACGACACAACCGTGCCACCAGCATCATATAGCTGCACCGAAACTCAAAAATAAGTGTCTCAATTTAAACGCTTCTTTCCAACATTTTGCTTTTTCGCCCCCCCTTTCTTTTATTCCAACTGATTTCGATCTTATCCATCCATCCAAGATCAGAAAGCTCAGGGAGAATGTGAGGACATTATGATGATGGAAAAGAAAGAAAGCAGAGCAGAAAATGTGGAATAACTATGATCCATGTCATTATTGCAATATCACTGCAAGGTTAAACTTTTTTTTAAAAAAAGGGTATGCTGTTTTAGGTTTTCACCAGAACCCCAATTCTCACATCTGAAAACTGCAAAAACACTAAATATTACCAAGTATTTTTGCTCTATATCTTCTGACACATGAAATAAGACAAAGTTAACTTATAGGTAACTTTTCAGCAAGATATACAAGCTTGTTTTAAGTCAATAATGCCTTAAAACTGGTGAAAAAGTATTATTTCACCAGCAAATTATTTCACTTATAACAAGGGAAAAACAACTTGTTATAAGTGAAATAACCTTCCAGTGAAACTAGGACTTTTTCTCAAATATTAAGGAATTATTGACTTAAAATAAGCTTATATATCTTGCTAAAAAGTTACTTCTTGGTTAGTTTTTTCTCTGTTTAAGTGTACTAAGCTATTTGCACTAGAAACTAAACTAAAAATGCTTGATGGAAATTTGTGAACCTGTTCCCAGTGTTGTTCTACATTAGTACTTAAGGGTTGCAAACAGAGCAGGGGGCCATAAAAACATGCATGTTGTCATAAAAGCAACTCACTAGTTCAACCTGCTTCACTCAAATAAATGAAAAGCTGATATTTACTGATGCATTTCAGCCTTTGTGCTTCTTTTATCCAGAAATAAGTCACCTTCAGGACTGGGTTAAATGTTTTAATACAACCACACATTTAAAAGGGCCAGCATTAATTCACATAGAAATCTGCACGCTCACTGATATCTGCCACACGTGAGGGACACTTTGTGGCCGGCTGAACAGCCATGCTGCGCGCAGAAGCGGCGGATCATGGCAGAGCATTTACTTCAGTGCAGAAACCCTGCCGAACTCCCTCGCTGTGAAGGCTGAACCACTTTCAGTCACTCGAGGACAGACACAAAGAGCAGGCGCTTTTCAAAGGGCTCATTGTGGAGCCTGGTGAAATTATTCAATTAGTGAATTTAGCACCTGATCTGGTTAGTCGGGAGCCCTGAGGACGCTACAGCTGCATTAGAGAGATGGAGAGAGTTGGAGACATAAAAGATGCCGGGCCAGACGGTGTAATATTCATTACTTTCCACTCCCCCCTGTTTTATGACGGCAAAATTACCCACTACACTGTAAAATATTGCTTCTAATAACAGACGTAGCTCTTTACAGTCTGGGACATGAACTCAATTTTTTGGCAAAGATACGACTTCTAAAACTGCTCTTAGACTTTATACTCGTTTTGATTTCTCCACACATCCAGCTTTCAAAAAGATGCTGAGCATTGATTCTGCTTATTGGCTAAAACCACAAGCTGGACAACAAAAAGCTAGAAAAAACTCTTGTAGTTTTTCCAGCTGAGACGTTCGCTCCGCCGTGGATCGCAGGCCGACTCACGGCTTCGGGATCTCGATCTAATGTAAATGTGTCGGTGATGTAAGGGTTTATTAAGAAAAGTGTTGCACGCTGCTGCACTATATCAAATTTATTGCTATGGCAATATCAGTATTGATTCATTCATGTTCTGTGGGCCGGTAATATATGTGGTGATATACGTGTGGAAAATATTCGCTAAAGTCACTGAGACACTGTACTGGACTCCATCCATCCACATACTGTTTTCTGTTTGTCTGGGAAACCCAAACATGAAAAACCCTCCAGCTGGTGGCGACCAAACGTTTGACCAAAATCACCAAATTGGTGAAGTTTATCGTTTTCTAATTAAAAATACAAAGTAATTGCATTGTGAACTTTATCATTAACAAAACTTGTCTGCAGGTTGTAAATATTGGGGGTTTTGCTGTTGTTTTGTTTGTTTAATTATTAAAATCACTTAATATGTGGTACCAACATCTGTCTGTGTTTTACCATTCATTTTTCCAACACTTCTTCGTATCAATGCATATATTTAACATATACGCTGCTCAGAAATAGCTGAACATGCTATATTTTAACAAAGCAGAACAAGGGTCCAAAAAAAGGGTCTCAAACACCTGATTTGTCAGTAACTAGTAGTACAGGTACAAAAGCGATGTCAGCATACCTACAACTGTTTTGATTTTTTTGGATTCAAGTTGTATTTTTTCAGAAACATTCCATAAAGAAGTCCTCCTTTAAATTGATCGGCAAGCTTTATATTCACAACAAATCAGAAGTATTGTAACCTCAGCAGCCATCTGGATCACCAAAACTCAAGTTTCAGCCCTCGGAAAAAGATTGCTTTGGGAAAAAAAACTCTAGAAATCTGAGCGAATATGGAAACAGATGGCTCCCAAGGTCAGAGGTGTTCAACACGCAGAGATTCCCAAACAGATGAACATACATTACAGCATCATGCCATGTCGTCTGTTTGAGTCTTACAGTGCCGCGATCGTTTCCTCCAAATGAATCTAATAAGAGTTTTTTTGCTAATATGTATGGAAGATTTCTTGATCACTATAATTAGGACAACTCTAATGAGCCAATTATAGACAGCTGATGAAAGCAGTTGATGAGTTGTACACACACACACACACACACACACACACACACAAAAAAAAAGAGGGGATATCTGAAAAATTGCAGCGATAAATGTAAGTTTGAACTGACCCAAGTAATTAAAGGCCATGTAAATACTTCCCTCCAAAGCTGCTACATTAAATATTAATGTAGCAGGTGGTGGCCAAACATTCCCCAGAAGAAACTTTAGAAAAGAAAAAGAAGAAGTACTAAAACAGAAATTTGATTTCAGAGTTAGAAAAATAGTGCATTCAGCAGCCAGTGGTTTCACTGAGTGTTTTCTCCATGTCAGCCCACAAAGCTGCAACGCACTCGGAAACACGAGCGTCGGTAAAGACGGGAGCGCCGGTAAAACTGTTTAGGCTTGGATGCCTAATTTAGACGTACAGCAGTGCAGAAAACAGTCACTGCTCAGAGCAAAGACAGAACTGGAAGGTTTACTATCAAAGAAACAAAACAGGAGAGTTTGAAAGTTTAGGTGGCAGTTTTTTAATAAAAACTGCATTTTAGACGTATCAATGAATCCCAAAACCAAGGGATTACAGACTTTATAAAACTTCTGTACTAAAAGAAACATTTTAAACTTTTTCAAATTAAAACCCCATACCAGAATGCTACATAAAAACAGGACATTTGATCAATTAAAGATAAAATACATGTTTTATTTTAAGCAGGAAGTAAAAACAAAAATGTACATGACAACCATGCCATATTTACTAATGAGAAATCTGGACAAGGCCGAGGCACTGAGTGAAAGTACAGAGGAAGCCAAGAAAAAGTCCAAATACAGCTGCGTTTCCATTATATTAATGTAGAAAAAACATTATTTTGCAATCCCGGTGTTTCCATTAAATAAGAAACGCAGATAAAATCACAAGTGAATAAGTTTGTTCTTGCTATAAGTTATTAAAAACAAGCTGCGCAATCTTCCTACAACCACTTCCTGTCGTCGTCTTCTTGGTTTGCGCCAGTGGCAACATCCGGTTGCTGATCATGTGACTAGAGTAATGCAAAATAAAATGTTTCCATTGCAACATAAACCAAATTTAATGAAAAATAAAAATCCTAGCAGCAAAGCTATTTCTCAAAAGCTGCTTATGAAACTCAGTAGTTTGTGACAAAAGCAAATGACTGAACAAACTAAATGTTCAGAGGTCGAAGATTTTCTTCAAAACTAAAATAGATGAGGTGCAGCATTTGTTGATTGTAATAAAAGTCTTATAACCTGAAAACATTACTGCATATCCATCATGCACCTTCAAGTAAATAAGAAAGAAAAATATATGATTTAATTTTCCCACAATGGGGAAATTTCTGTGCAATAGCAGCAAATAGACTCACACAAATATAAAATATTTGTAAAAAAAAAAAAAAAAAAAAAAAAAATAAAAAAAAAAAAAAATGTGGGGAAGAAAGAGAAAAAAAAAATAA
>NW_015112926.1:81816-89730 GCF_001443285.1 Poecilia latipinna | reverse complement strand
GCAAAAAGAACAAAAAAACCCACACAAAAAAAAAATTTTTTTAAAAAAAAAAAAAAAAAAAAAAAAAAACTGAATAAAGAATAAAATGCTGTGCAGTAAGAGTAAAAATAAATCACCTGATTTCAACTGATGGCTGATTAACAAGCTCATAGCAAACTGCAATCTTCTGAATAAACATTTTCTTGAAGACCAGGGTTGGAAAATACTGGTTTAAGGAGTAAAACAAAGTTCTGTTTGCAGTTTGTCTGTAAAAAAATAAATAAAATAAATTCACTCGTTTTTCAAAGAAAAAAGCAATAATAAAAACCAATGTGAACATTTCTTAGCAAAAGAAAAAAAATACATATTGGGTGTTTGTATTTTTCCTATACTTGCCTACATAATAACGAAAAAGTGTCTTGAGGTCGATTCATTTCTTAACACTTGAATCTATATTATATATATATATAAAACAAACAGTATTTTTAGATGAACAAACACATGTGACTTGATACCAAACAGCAGCTAAAAGAATCACACTTCTGATCATCTTTGATTATTGATTAATTCATGGGAGTTTTTATAGTTCTAAAGTATTCCCCTGTCGGCCTTCAGTCATTTATAAAGTGAATCATCAGAGGAAAACAAATTAAAAACCTCTAAGAATCAACATTTAGCCTCAGAAGGAAACAGAAATAATCCAGGTGGGATTTGAAAGTTGGACCATCAGGTTTTGGCTCTCAGCACAGATTCATCATGCTGCAACGTTCAGGCCTACAAGGTAAAAGAAAGACAAAAAACAGCTGCTCTAAAACTATTTCAGACGGATGATGGATTTGTAGTGAACACAGAAAAGTCTGAAGGAATGACAGCGTGCAGCGATGGGGTGGGAGCCACTGGAGTTGAGGATAATTGGGCATAAAAACTGACTTTTTGTTCTTGCCTAATCTAAAGTGATGTATTGGGGATTAATCCCCCAGCAGTGATTTGAAGTAATGAACTCTTGTACTGACTGAGGACCTGTAAAACAATACACTTACACAAACAGACCCATTTGGAGTCCAGGATGGTTCCTAAACCAGCCATTTAAATCTGGAAAAATCCACTTTGCAATAATGAAACTGCCTTTTGGAATAAGAGCAGAATGTTCACTATTTAATATGCAATTATATCTCTAAGTCCCCAAATCTTAATGTTGCATAAGTATTATTAAGAGATAAAAAAAATATTTTTATAAGACCCTACTTTCATCATGTGGGTCTATTTAGCTTCTTTATGGGGATGAAACCAAAATCAGTGGGATAAATAACAAAATTTCCTACTAATAACAGCTTCCGTCACCTTTATTAGGAAACTGCAACATTTTTAAACATGTTTTTAGAAAAGCAACACTCACACACTGCAAAAGCACAAAATCTTATAAAGTATATTTGGTCTCATTTCTAGTGCAAATGAAACTAAAACAAAAATTACTCACAAGTAACTTCTCAGGAAAATATAGGAGCTTGTTTTAAGTCAACAATAAATTATTTCACTTCTAACAAGATATTTTCCATGTTATACGTGAAATAATCTGCCAGAGGAACAAATAGTTTTTCATAAATATTAAGAAATTATTGGCTTAAAACAAACTTGTATCTTGTTTAAAAGTTACTTGCAGTTTAATAAAATATTTGCACCAGAAACCTGACAGAAATGCTTCATGAAATGTTGTATTTTTGCTGTGAAACCTTTTTAGCAACTTAAAATGTATCTAATTTTGTTTAACTACTTAGAGAAATTTAAGAAATAATGCTGGAAGATAAAAATGTGCTTCTAATATAAACCAACGCACAGTGGATTCATTTAGGCAGGGTGTTTAGTTGAAATGGCTACAAAAATAGAAACTCTTGTTCCATCGGGATTAATACCTTATAAACAACAGGAATTTATATAATCTGGTGATTCGCTCATGAGGACAAGTCTTGTTATAAGTACGGTGCAGATAAGTTTAAAGGTGAACAGGCTAGGAAAGGTCTATGGCCTATACAAAACATGTTCACAGAAAAACATTCTCAGAAAATGAGATTTTATTCTGCTCAGTTCTGTCTATTTTGAGTTCCCTTCATAATGACCTCCTGTCACTTTAATTCTAAATAAGCTGCTGCTGGCCACGCCCCTCAACTCAACATTTACACTCGCAAAATGGCTGCAAACAGATGTGAAAATATACAACAGCACATCTTTGAAAAGCAGAAGTGGAGCCTCCTGCACAACTAACAAAAATCCAGCAAGTGGTCTCTGGTTGGTGAACGGTCAGCTGTAAAACCAGCTGACCAAACGTGTTGGAGCTCTGCTTGAGTTGCTGGGTAACTGCGCAGTGCCTCCCAATAGGAACTTAATAATCTGGAAGTTTTTGAAATGGCTCACTTTTCAGACACCAAAAACCATTAACTTATTTGCTAAAAACTGGCCAGGTGTTTCTTTACTGACTTGGTCTTTTTTTAGAAGCAGTTGAGACCCAAATGGAAGTATAAAAACATACAAAATATAACTTTTTCCATAATTGATTCCCTTTAAATGTCCTAATAAAAAATGAGGCCGGTCCCAGAGGAGCAGGAGTTGATCTGATCTCCTTTTTTTTCTTTAAATCCAGACCTGGGCGTGACGGCAGCGCTGTCCGGACGCATGGCCGGCTTCAGGGCCGTCTCCGCAGCGGGCTCGGCGCGCCAGCCCCACGCAGCGGGAGCGTGGCCGAGGAGAAAGCAGGAGGCCCGGGGGCAGACTCTGTGTCAGCTGATAGTGCAGAGGGTGGGCAGGTCCGGGGGGAGGGCGGCGCGCCTGGGCTCGGAAAGGCTCGCCAAGACCCACACTCTCTTGGCATTTTGGCAAGGCCAAGCGGCGAAATAAAATGATCCAATTTAAGCGGGTTTAGGAGTGCCGAAGAATATTCAAATATTTATTTTTGCAGGGCATTCGGGGAGGCTGTGCTTGCTCCACAGATTAGCAAGAAAACCAACTTTTCATCTAGAAAGCCTCAACGGCGGCGGCGGCGGCTCCATCTTGATAGCCAGTTGGCCTGCAGTGGTGGAAAATGGATCCGACGGTGGAGTTGCCGATGCTCCGCTGTCTCCTAAATCCTCCTTCTACACTCACTGGCTTCGTTCTGACACAACCTTTTCTCTCTATGTGTCAGTCGTATGCGTGTCTCTCTTTATTATCTGATCTGGAGCGAATTTAAAAGCTAATTGACAACCTAATGACACAAAACTCAGTGTTGTTTCTACTCTGCTGAGTTTTTGTCATTCATCCACCAGTATTGTCCAGCACACTTCTGTATTTTCTGTTGGAGGTCGACATTGACAGCAGGACCATTCAAATGATTGCTTTTTAATGCTATTATTGTGATTATGGTTATTATTACTGCTAATGAGGGAAATACAGCCCTGGTTTTCCTCAGCATGAATTTCACCATGGAAATAAATGAGTAAAAAAGCCTTTATTGAATTACACTAAAAGCAATCTCAAATAAATGGGCCTTCAATCTGCCTCCATGAGACGACGCTCACAACTGTATAATTTCATTGTGCCGGGAATGAGAACAGCGGGGCCAAAGACGCAGACAGACCCCTGATATGGAGGCTTCGGGATCGTCCTGGAAACGGCCGCCTGTGCACGCCTGCGTCTGTGCACACGTGAAAGATTTAAGATCATATTATCCATCCCTGCCTGTGTGTTTTCCCCTCTGCTTTGAGAGAGAATAAAGGGGCATCCTTGTTGTTGATGCTGCCGATTTGATGCAAATTTACTCTGAAATGGAACAAACATACAATGATCGTAACGCTGACAGAGTTTGGCTTCGTACTTTCTGAACTTTCTGCTGCCACAACATGAGAATGGACTTCGTTATGGCAGCAGATTTTAACCCTGCAGGACCCAGACAAAAAGTTCAGCCTGGTAGGTGGACTCGTAGGAGTGAAAATATGATGTTTTTAGATGGTTTTATGAAGATTTAATATTAAATTTAAACATATTTAGTACAAGTGTTGGACAAAAGTTACATTTATACATGTTCTAGTCATTTTAATGATAATTTGACTTATTTTTATGAATAATCTGGTTCACAGATTGCTTGTAAGCAAAGTTCCAGTCCTGAACAATGGAGTTTAATTTCTACGTTTAGATTAAAATAAAAGAACATTTTACATTTGTACTTTTTTTGTTTGAAATAAGGACACTGTAATGTCACAACACTTGGTTACAAGGTAAAGGGTTTTTGCTTCAAAGATTATTATTTTTTTCCCCAATATTTAACAGGTTCACATAATGACTGAGGTCTGAAAACACTAATTTGTCTCCAAGAAAAATCATTTTACTATATTATTAAAAATTATTTGTCTGTATTACAGTTACATCAGTAAAAGGTGCAGGCTTCTAAACTGGACTGGCTCTGGTGATGTCTGGTTTTATCTTTTCATATTTTTTTTTATGTTATTAATCAAAATCATCTTGCAGTAATTTACATCTGTGTCCTGTACGACTGCAGCTCAGCATCTGAGTCACTTAAGATTCTGCAGACTGGATAGTTTTACAATAACAAACACATGAAAGTGGTTTTTAAAAAGGGTAAGATCCAAATTTTATACAAAAACATATAAACTGATCGTTATTAAAGGCTGTTATTGAAGACGATGTTTGTGCTGCTGAATGAATCGAATCATTTCTATCAGACGTAAACGTTTTATCACATTTCAAGTGATACTTTTGTCAACATAAGCATCTTCTGTGAGCACCGATGATGAACTTTACTTAGCTACTTTTATAAACTGGAGTATTTATTACTTTAGCACAACATTTATCTTCATACCTTTAATATCGGAGCAAGACCTGGAGAAACTGCTGTTAGTTTACAAATCTAGAACAAACTTAGAAAGTAACGTCTGCTTCACAACCGGAACAAGAAGCAAACATGGAGGACCAACATTTAGCTTTATATGGTACAAATCTAGAACTCAACCCAGAACAACTAAACATCTAGTTTTATCAAATAAAAACCTGCTAGTTCATAAATTATGGACTACTTATTTTTACGGAGAACCAATATATAGTACTTTTACCTTTTTGTCTTTCTTTTGGTTTTGTTTGTATTTCTCTAATTCATGTAAAGCACTTTGAACCTTGAACTGCCTTGTTGCTGAAAATGTGCTGTATTAAAAAAATTACTTTATCTTACTAAAAAATGCAAAGTTTCACTGAAACTCGCATTAAAAGTCCATTAAAAGTGTCAGCTTTGCATTGAAAGTGCAATTATTTACCTGAATAATCTTATTGGACTTTTAATGCAACTTTTTGCTAAAAGTGCCATTATTTACCAAATGACTCTTCATGACAGCAGTCATAAATATTCCTAAGGACTTATTCATGCTTATTACAGGTGTTATGTCACGTTTATGTCATGTCTTATGCAAAAAAAAAGAAAAACCTCATCCTACCGCCAAAACTTTTTATTGATAAATGAGTTTTTTTCAGAATTTTCCATTTATCAAACTTATTTCCAAAACTGTGCATTTATATGGTTAACGCAGCTTGAACTGCTCGTTTCTTCCAGTGAAATTAAACTCTGTGCACTTTACTTTCTGTTTGGAATACATTTTTACACAGTTAGCTTCGTAGAAAAGCTAAATCTGCATCATTTCTCTCCATTCACAGCAGTTTATCAGCCAATTACATCAGCTGCCACTCTATGGCAATGAAGTCTCATGGGATATTTATTGTGAGTGCATCAATAGACTTTGTTTTGGGTTTGGAGATCATGACCTCTGTCACATAAACCCTCCATTGTAAGGAGAGTCACTGGAGCTGAAGGCTACAAAATACCACGATTGTGGCTGTGACATATCACACTGATAATCGAGCGTCATGTTCTGTTTTAGTCATGTTTAGAAAGCAGAAGGTCGGAGGAAGAAATGACTGCAGAGTCATTTTAAGCATATAGAAAAAAAAACTGTTTAAAAGGATCTGCACATGCAAAAACTCACAATAATGAAGTGATAGAAAAAGAATCAGTTTGATTGAACAAACTTTATCTGAAACAAACAAATCAATCTTTAAACGTCTCGTTTGATGGCATTAAAACCTGCAACACCCATCACAGCATATATATTTATACATTTTATCGTAAATATATACATATAACATGCATGTCTCTCAGTGTATCCAAAAACTGTACTTATTTTTGTACATATTTTTACTCAAGTAAAAGTAAAAAGTAGCCATTGAAGAAATTATTCGAGTAATTTGGTAAAAGTTTACTTATTCAATATTTATAAATGACATTATCAGATGGACTAAAATGTAAAGCTTTGTGAAAGAGTTGCTCATTTTGTAATTACAAAATAATAAAAACATACAAAAAAAATCCAAATCATTTTCTTTCAATATAAACTTATTAAACTTTTACAAAACTGCAGGTGTGTGTTTCTGTGTCTGGTGAAATTGAAACAATTTTGTTCTTCATTCAGTGGGTAGAGAATCCAGAAATTTTACTCAAGAAGCAATAAATCATCACAAAATTACTCAAGTAAAAGTAAAAAGTTCAGCAAAAATAGTCTTAAAAGTAATTTTTTTTTCCTAATTGTTTCTTAAATAAATGTAATTAGTTGCTACCAAACTGCTCATCCGTAAGTTGAGTCTGTAGTTATGATGCTACAGGCTCAGGCTGCCGCAGGACAAACCAACAACTTTTCCTTACTTTCTTCTTCTACTACTCTCCAACTTGCATCATTTGCTCTGTTAACTTTATGTTTTCTCTCAGTTTTTCAGCTCCCTGCTTCTCGTCTTCTCTTTAACTTTTTGGAAAATAAAATGTTGGTCATTATTTCTGGGACAGTAAGGAGAAATAAAAGTTAATTTGCTCACAGCACCATCTGTCACATTTTCTTCCTGAGAGTTTCTGAACTTATCGTCTGTTTTTCGTCGTCTAGTGATCAGAATGGGGTTAAGGTTCATATTTCACATAACAGTTTAGAGCAGATATTTATATACAACATTACCAGAGATCACAAATTCACTGTTGCTGTAAAATCGCAGCAGTAGCCTTAAATTATCATTTAATACTGTAAATGTTTTGATATTTAGTGAGGTCATCTTTGATTTTAACCTGTGATTAATTATCTGAAACAAATATGAAGTGTATGTTCACATTTTGGAACAAAACAAGAATTAACATAAGGAAGTAAAACTTTATCTTCATCTTTAATGCCATTACTCTCTTTCTTTGAAGAAAACAATTTAATTATTCAAAAGTTTAACAATTAACACGCTTATTCCTTTTGTTTGTCACTAAAAATAATGAGTGGCTGCAGTACTGCTTATTCACACACACACACACACACACACACACACAGATATATTCGTTACATCCAAGCACACGTAAACACACCGAAACCCACTAATAGATTTCACCGCTGCAGTCAAAACCTAATCAGCAGCCGAGACGCTGCAGCAGAAGTCACATTCACCCACAACTTAAAGTCACTGTGATTAATTGAAATTATCTGACAGAAACAGAAAATGAAAAACAAGTCACAGCAGCGGCAGCGTAAAAATAGTGGAGCGCCACTCAAACACTCGTAACAAGAGGATGAACGCTGCTGTTTGCAGCCGTTTAAGCACGTAGGAAAACCCACTTATTTACTCTCTGCTGACTTTAAAACCTTTCAGGCTTCAATCTGCTTATTAATTGACCACGGATCCTCAATGTAAACACTGGTGAAATTAATATTTACATTAATGTTGAGATGTCTTACTTAATCGTGCGTTTTCATCGTCAACGTGAAAGTTAACTGTAAATCTGTTTTACGAGCGTTGCTCTTTAGTGTCACTTCTCTGCAGATCTACCGCCTTTTCCCAGCATCCCTTGCTCTCAGGTTGTTGTTTTTGTTCAATTTAAAGAGG
>NW_015112926.1:71816-76816 GCF_001443285.1 Poecilia latipinna | reverse complement strand
TCTACTGATTGAAGTTGACCAGAAATGCAAGTTTATGCAACAACCTAATCATCTGAAAGCTTCAGAGAAAAGTATTTATGAATCGAATCGTGATTCTAAAAATCAGAAAAAGATCGCCAGACACATGAAAGATTAGCATCTCTAGTGGACACGCAAAACACGGCCTTACCGAGTGTGTCCTACAGGCATCAGGGAATCTTTAGGTTTTTTAGGTTTTTTGTTTTTTTTTCATAAGGTGCTTTAAACACACATATAACCCAAACACACACTCCTGTTGGTACAACGTGTTTACACATCCATCATCTCGCGCAAACAGAAGAACTCCGTTTCCATCTCGTTAAACTTCAACTGCAGCCAAATCAGGAATGTTCGCAGATTGTCCCACAATTCCAGATGACAGACACACACTCTGCACATACAGTGAAAATCACCCACTCTTTCAGCCGTGTGTGTGTGTGTGTGTGTGTGTGTGTGTTTAAAAGGTAGAAATATGCTGGTGTTTTGTGGACATGGGAAGCAGGCTGATGGGTGCATAAATAAGGCATGTTGGAACATCTGGTCTTTGTTGTGCGTTCAGCTTTTTAATGTCTTCAAAGAGCAACTCTGACGCATCGCTGACTACCGCTCCTTGCTCCTGCTTCATTTTAGCATGGAATAATAAACCATCTTTGGGGAATTGAGTCCCTAAGTCTCTCTCGCTCTCTTCATTTGGATATGCCGATGCGACCCTCCTCTTCCCCCACACTCCTCCTTTCTTCCCTCGCTTCCAACTTCTAGCACCCCATTTAAGACAACTTCCCTTTTTACTTAGTTGATTTTAAATTTTTTATACCTCAGGGAACACTGGTGTGTGTCACCGCAGTCACCGGCTGTGTTGCTACGAGCACAATTAAAATTCACGCACACTTTCCTCGTCCCCGTTCCCCCGGCATGCTCAGACGCTTCCTCTCCGGACGACGGCAGACATGGAAAGTTGTACGTTTCTGATTATATGCAGAGTAGATTTAGTCTGGAAGGCCCTGCGCTCAACACGATTAGGCACCCAGAGCCATAAATTAAACACACGCAGGACTTCATAACTGAGTGATAATCCTGTTGACCATGAGAGCCGTGTTTAGCTTGTACTTTCATTATGAAGCACAAGTTTCGGGCCGTGTTCAACCAGGGCTGCTGCTGCTTGAAATCAACCAGCTACATGACACATTAGGAAATGTTTCCAGCGCGACACGGAAAAGCTCCAAAGACACAGCAACACGCTCTCACAGTGCGTCTTGCTGCTATTTTGAGAGAACTCATTCACTTTGCACATGGTAATTGAAAGATGACGGCAAACTGTATTCCCTGAGAAAAAGATCATTCACATGTGGATTCAATGGGAGGAAGTGTCGCAGAACAAAGGGCATTTTCTGGGGCTTCGGCGCGCTGGTGTTATGGCATCTGAATGCTGTGAAAATTGGCGTGTGTGTTGAGGTCAGGCCGGTTTTATTTAGTCTCATGAGTGACACATGACTCACTGGTGATATAGATTTACCGAGTTCAGCTGGAGAATTAAAATATCCGAGCAGCTGGGGACCAGCAGATTCATGACTCCTAATGTTTCTGACATGAAAATCTGCCAAAATAGTTTTGACTTTGGCTGAATTGTTGAAATCTGAAAGGGTTAAAACTTCTTTTCTTAAAAGTGTTTAAAGTTATACTGAATGTTTTTTTTTCTTAATTTGTCTTCTTTGGGTGTCTAACATTTAAATTGTATTGTAAATAAAAAGTTTTTCATCACATGATTGCAAAAAAAACACTTCTAAAACATTTCGATACGTATATTTTTTATGAATTATTAATGTATTTATTTAGTTGTTTTATTTTAAGTCCTTTATGATTTAGTAACTGCACCATTGTAGGATCATTTGTGCATCAGTTTCTCTGCAAAAACAAAATTATACCAAAGTATTTGGGTCTATTTTTTAGTGCAAACATCTTTATACACTTAAATTAAGACAATACTAACTTACAAGTGACTTTTCTGCAAGATATACGAGCTTGGGTTAAGTAAATAATTCCTTAATATTTACAAAAAGTACTTTTTCTGGAAATTATTTCACTTATAGCATGAAAAAATGTCTTATTATATCAATATCAAGGAGTTATTGCCAAAACCAAACTCCTATATCTACATTTAAGTTTGATTTATTTTAATTCAAATGTACCAAGATAGTTTCACTAGAAACTAGGTCAAAAACACTTGGCAGGATTTTGTGTTTTTGCAGTCTTTTTACTCAAAGAAGAAGTTTAATTGATTTTTTTTTTTTTTTGAAAGAACGGTCCAGAATGGTGAGCAATGGGAGAAGTTCATGATCACAGTGAGCGCAGTTCTCATTACCAGCTGGCAAATGACTAAAATGGCCTTAAAATAAGGAACTATGATTAGACTCTTTTTACCTTTTTAGTGTCCAACCATAATTTCTCTGAAAAAAGGCAAATATTTGGCATATTCTGGGTGAAAATGTCAAGAGAATTACAAAAAAAAAAAAAAAAAAAGCCATTTAACACCATTAACACCATGGGCTGATAAGCCGCTCAGAAAGGAAGAAGCCATTATCCAAAAAAAAAAAAAAAAAAAAAAAACCATAAATTCACAACCAATAAACAGAAATACACAGGAAATATTTCGGCAACATGCCAAGATGTCAGCCAGGAAGTTAAAGATGCGACGGAAATGAAGCAACGCTTTAGTTTCCAAGTGGGTTCAGGAAAACAAAGTCAATGTTTTAAATGTTTTAGATTTGCCGTAAAAAAGCTGTGATTTTGGCACAATGGAAATTTAAAGACAGAGCTGAAAAGATATGTGAAAGGTAAACAGGAAGCTTTAGAAATATAACTCGGTTACACCGGTTCTGTCAGGAGGAACGGGCCAAAACACCAGCAAAAAGGATAACCTAAAACGTGTCAAACTAAAGGCCCGGGGGCCAAATCTGGCCCGCCACAACTTTTCATGTGGCCCTCTAGACTCCAGGGCCACATAAAGGTAACAGATGTTTGCTTAAAAATCATTTTATCTGTGAAATCAAAGCACTTTATTACATTATTGTGAAAGGATATTTCATTTAGTATATAAATATACTATGTATATTCTGTCATATATGATTAAGATGGCTTTATATCAAACAAGCCCTTTGTACAAATATCAGTGATCATTTCACATGCAATTAATAATTAATCATATATTTAAATCCATCATCCTTTCATAAATAAATCCCAGAACCCATCTAAACAATCTTTCCTAATTTTTGAGTCTGTTTGCAGTAAAATAAACTGATCCGCTCTCATTTGAGTTCAATCTCAGTTGAGTTTTTCTGCTCTAGCAGATGTTGATGCTCATTTCTTTGTTTAAACCAAAATGAAAGAAAAGAGGTATGACACCAGAAAATTCTACTTCTTCTCCCCAGAAATCAGCCATTAATTAACAATAAACAATTTCTCCACACCATCTAATTGGCACCACATTTGCCAAGGATACAGTTAAAGAGACTGCTTAATTAATTAAACATGAAATAGCACCTTCTTCGAGTGTTTGAGAATACAGATGTAAAAGTGACATTTTTCTTTCTCTGCGTACCAACACCTCAACCCCAACCTCTAAGAAAAAAAAAATCCTGCACCAGATTTGATAAGATTTGTTCTCTTTATCACTTTAATTAGCACCTCCCTCCTGTCCCCTTTGCAAATGAGGGTTAGGTGAGGGGGTTCGGGATTTGATGACTTAAAATGCACACAGCTAACGAGTTATTCATACCCTGCACAGCTGTTAAGGCAATTTAACGGCTTCTTCTCCATTCTCTTGATGCTTACTTGTCAAGGAGGGAAAGGTGGCGAGAGGCCTCAACAACTGCTCCATTATCCTGCCAGAGATACTCTTGGATTCAAAAATGGTCACAAATTTTTATCATTCACCTGAAGCGGGAACGATTTACAGCTATTCAAAACTCAGGCTCCCACCTTTCCTGGAACTTCGCTCCGTTTTTA
This sequence comes from Poecilia latipinna, assembly GCF_001443285.1. Classification (NCBI taxonomy): domain Eukaryota; kingdom Metazoa; phylum Chordata; class Actinopteri; order Cyprinodontiformes; family Poeciliidae; genus Poecilia; species Poecilia latipinna. Next base: position 72,796 of record NW_015112926.1, on the reverse strand, counting down.
TGCAACTTTTTCCTAATTCTGAAGATGGGGGGGTTTGTTGGGAAATCTTGCTGCTTTAAAGCCGTTTCTGTTCACAACTGGAGTATGAGCACATTTCCATGCATGAAGTACGCTTGCACTCCACCGTCGCCCATCTGTCACTGTGCACTCTGGATCAGAGGAAAGAAACGCACCTCCATTTCCATGCAGATAGGAACTCTTAGCATCGCAGTGATTGGAGGCTCACTATGCACGTCTGCAAATGCTGACAGAGATGCAAATACTTTATGTAAATCCATTAACTTAAAAAAATTATAATCGTCCACCTTTTTTTGTTTCGAAAGATATACACCTCCAAATATATAATTAGTTAGAAACTTTTACTTCCAAAACTCTACTCTTGATCCATTTGTTGTTAAACTGGTTCATTTTAATAGTTGTCAAAAATTAATTGCAAGCCTTTAATCGAAAGTAATTCACAAGAGTTTCAGCTGGTTTAAGAGCTGAGCGCACAAAAACAAACCGGGAAAAGTTACTAAATTAATGTTCTTATTGATTTAGATAATTGGACTCATATCTACTCCTGGAAACACAAAGCTTTGTTGGTGTAACCAACTGGCCAGTCACAAACATTGGATGGCATTGGCTTTGTTTTTATTCCACCAAGACTTGCTTTAAATCCACTACAAGTTTTCACAACTGCTTGTTTTCATTAAAATAGCTCATGATTTTGTTTTACTTCGACGCTGGAGTACTGCGATTCTTTACTACTGTGATATTTAAAGAGGGAGAAAGATTACAAAGCTTTTCGCTGATTCATAATGCATAAATATGCTAGTGTTGCTAGGTAATGGGCTGGGCTTCTCTGGGGTTGCTAGGTAACGGGTTGGCTTCTCTGGGGTTGCTAGGTAACGGGCTGGGCTTCTCCGGGGTTGCTAGGTAACGGGCTGGCTTCTCTGGGGTTGCTAGGTAACGGGCTGGCTTCTCTGGGGTTGCTAGGT